>NW_024747349.1:0-26374 GCF_018991925.1 Homarus americanus
ATTATTGATATTATTTTATTATTTTTATTTTTGTATTTTTTAATTTTACTTATCTAAATTATTATTATTATTATTATTATTATTATTATTATTATTATTATTATTATTATTATTATTAAATTTTCGCCCCCCAGGCCCCGATGTGGGTTAGTGACCTGTGCCCGGGTGGGCTAATCCCCGTAAAAAAAAAAAATATAGAAGAGGAAAATTAAGCTATATAATAAATTATATTAATTTTTATTTCAGTCAAAAATAAATTGACCCTACAGGTGCCGCGGCGGCTGGTTCACAAAAATCAATCCTGGTTGACAAACTGGATTGCTAAGCAAGTCAAGATATATCGTTTGGCTTCTGATATGACCCGGTCTGGGCAGACCCGGTGACAGCGCTGTTGTTTAAGATTAGTGTAGTTGTTGCCACTGGGTGCTTCACGAGTCCATTTAAGGCCTGGGTAGCAGTATTGTTGGCTGTTTGGTTAGCCAACTCTCACGGTGGGTTTAAAACCTCGAGCAGTCATGAGTCTCCCCAACTTAATGTTGTTATATCCTTCTAGACCATTTTGGCGGCAGTATTCTCTGTATTCGTTAAATAAATCATTTTGACGGACCAGTTCTTTATGGTCGAGCGAAGTGGAGACGAAGCTTTCCAAAAAGGTTGAAATTGGATCTATTATTTTACCAGTAATTTTGGCTCTTTTTGGTTCGTTCTGATCTTGCTCTTCTAATTTTCGTTTTCCACTAATGACACTATCAGAGTGCATGCTGTAAACGGCAGAATATGGGTGCCATGGCACGACTTCCATACAAGGTTGGAAGACGATTCCCGTATATCCGTACTTCTGGCCCTTACCGTTTATCCCGCCGATACGGGAGGGGGACTTCACACCCTTTTTTGCCAGTGTTCGCCCAACATTAACAATGGTAGCTGGCATTAGACCTCGGCATTTACAATACATCTTATACTTGTGATAGAGATCATCACGCAGTATCACATCGGTTTTACACCCAGTGATTTGTAGTTTCTGGTTAACGAATTCCAGGAATCCTTTTGTCTCAATGCAACGTCTTTGGGTTCGTTGTTCTTGCATTTTGTCATGCAGAATTTACTCAGACACCAGCAGCCATCCTCTCCTCTAGATAAATCGTAATTTATGTAGTAAGAGGCATTTGATGAGAATTGTGTCGTGTTGTAATAATGATGGTTATTATAGTGATGTTGTTTGTTTTGTAGTGATGATGTTTGTGTTATAGTGATGATGTTTGTGTTATAGTGATGATGTTTGTGTTATAGTGATGATGTTTGTGTTATAGTGATGTTTGTGTTGCAGTGAAAATCATAGTGTTGTGTTGATGATGGCTGTGTTGTAGTGATGATGTTTGTATTATAGTGATGATGTTTGTATTATAGTGATGTTGTTTGTGTTATAGTGATGATGTTTGTGTTATAGTGATGATGTTTGTGTTATAGTGATATTTGTGTTGCAGTGATAATCATAGTGTTGTGCTGATGATGGCTGTGTTGTAGTGATGATGTTTGTACTATAGTGATGTTGTTTGTGTTATAGTGATGATGTTTGTGTTATAGTGATGTTTGTGTTGCAGTGATAATCATAGTGTTGTGTTCATGATGGTTGTGTTGTAGTGATGATGTTTGTTATAGTGATTATGTTTGTGTTGTAGTGATGGTGTTTATGTTATAGTGGTGATGTTTGTGTTGTAGTGATGATGTTTGTGCTATAGATATGTTTGTGTTGTAGTGGTGTTTGTATCATAGTGATGATGTCTGTGTTATAGTGATGTTTGTGTTATAGTGATGTTTGTGTTGCAGTGATAATCATAGTGTTGTGTTGATGATGGCTGTGTTGTAGTGATGATGTTTGTACTATAGTGATGATGTTTGTGTTATAGTGATGATGTTTGTGTTATAGTGATGTTTGTGTTGCAGTGATAATCATTGTGTTGTGTTGATGATGGCTGTGTTGTAGTGATGATGTTTGTATTATAGTGATGTTGTTTGTGTTTTAGGGATGATGTTTGTGTTATAGTGATATTTGTGTTGCAGTGATAATCATAGTGTTGTGTTGATGATGGCTATGTTGTAGTGATGATGTTTGTACTATAGTGATGTTGTTTGTGTTATAGTGATGATGTTTGTGTTATAGTGATGTTTGTGTTGTGATGATGTTTATTGTTGCTGGCGATGATGTTTTGTGTTGCTTAGCGATGATGCTTATGTAGTGATGATGTTTGTGCTATAGAAATGTTTGTGTTGTAGTGGTGTTTGTATTATAGTGATGATGTCTGTGTTATAGTGATGATGGTTGTGTTTTAGTGAAGATGGTTGTGTTATAGTGATGATGTTTGTGTTATAGTGATGATGTTTGTATTGTAGCGGTGATGTTTGTGTTGTAGCGATGATGTTTGTGTTGTAGCGATTATGTTTGTGTTGTAGCGATGATGTTTGTGTTATAGTGAAGATGGTTGTGTTATAGTGATGATGTTTGTGTTATAGTGATGATGTTTGTGTTGTAGCGATGATGTTTGTGTTATAGTGAATATGGTTGTGTTGTAGTGAGGCCTTTCAAATGTGGTGTTACAAGCATATGCTATGAATGTACTGACAGGAAAACAAAACAAGAAATACCAAGATAAGCAAAAACTTCAAGAGAAATACTTGAAATATACTGAGAAAAAAAAGAAAGATACTTGTGGTCATATAATTAGGAATGAGGGGATAATAACAGAAATATTAGTGGACAAAGTTGATGGGAGGAGAACCAGGGGAAGGTAGAGACTGGGATGGGTGAATAGAATTAAAAACTTGGTCTCTTAACATTGACAACACAACATACATATATTGTTTCTCATATTTGTTAATTTCTTTATGGTTCTTTATTTTATATTTGCAGTGTTATTATTATTATTGATATAATCATTTCATTATTTGTATTTTTGTATTTTTTAATTTTACTTATCTAAATTATTATTATTATTATTATTATTATTATTATTATTATTATTATTATTATTATTATTATTATTATTATTATTATTATTATTATTATTATTATTATTATTATTATTATTATTATTATTTTTAAATTTTCGCCCCCCAGGCCCCGATGTGGGTTAGTGACCTGTGCCCGGGTGGGCTAATCCCCGTAAAAAAAAAAGTAGAAGAGGAAAATTAAGCTATATAATAAATAATATTAATTTTTATTTCAGTCAAAAATAAATTGACCCTACAGGTGCCGCGGCGGCTGGTTCACAAAAATCAATCCTGGTTGACAAACTGGATTGCTAGGCAAATCAAGAGATATCGTTTGGCTTCTGATATGACCCGGTCTGGGCAGACCGGGTGACAGCGCTGTTGTTTAAGATTAGTGTAGTTGTTGCCACTGGGTGCTTCACGAGTCCATTTAAGGCCTGGGTAGCAGTATTGTTGGCTGTTTGGTTAGCCAACTCTCACGGTGGGTTTAAAACCTCGAGCAGTCATGAGTCTCCCCAACTTAATGTTGTTATATCCTTCTAGACCATTTTGGCGGCAGTATTCTCTGTATTCGTTAAATAAGTCATTTTGACGGACCAGTTCTTTATGGTCGAGCGAAGTGGAGACGAAGCTTTCCAAAAAGGTTGAAATTGGATCTATTATTTCACCAGTAATTTTGGCTCTTTTTGGTTCGTTATGATCTTGCTCTTCTAATTTTCGTTTTCCACTAATGACACTATCAGAGTGCATGCTGTATACGGCAGAATATGGGTGCCATGGCACGACTTCCATACAAGGTTGGAAGACGATTCCCGTATATCCGTACTTCTGGCCCTTACCGTTTATCCCGCCGATACGGGAGGGGGACTTCACACCCTTTTTTGCCAGTGCTCGCCCAACATTAACAATGGTAGCTGGCATTAGACCTCGGCATTTACAATACATCTTATACTTGTGATAGAGATCATCACGCAGTATCACATCGGTTTTACACCCAGTGATTTGTAGTTTCTGGTTAACGAATTCCAGGAATCCTTTTGTCTCAATGCAACGTCTTTGGGTTCGTTGTTCTTGCATTTTGTCATGCAGAATTTACTCAGACACCAGCAGCCATCCTCTCCTCTAGATAAATCGTAATTTATGTAGTAAGAGGCATTTGATGAGAATTGTGTCGTGTTGTAATAATGATGGTTATTATTGTGATGTTGTTTGTTTTGTAGTGATGATGTTTGTGTTATAGTGATGATGTTTGTGTTATAGTGATGATGTTTTTGTTATAGTGATGATGTTTGTGTTATAGTGATATTTGTGTAGCAGTGATAATCATAGTGTTGTGTTGATGATGGCTGTGTTGTAGTGATGATGTTTGTATTATAGTGATGATGTTTGTATTATAGTAATGTTGTTTGTGTTATCGTGATGATGTTTGTACTATAGTGATGTTGTTTGTGTTATAGTGATGATGTTTGTGTTATAGTGAAGATGTTTGTGTTATAGTGATGATGTTTGTACTATAGTGATGTTGTTTGTGTTATAGTGATGATGTTTGTGTTATAGTGATGTTTGTGTTGCAGTGATAATCATAGTGTTGTGTTGATGATGGTTGTGCTGTAGTGATGGTTTGTTATAGTGATTATGTTTGTGTTGTAGTGATGGTGTTTATGTTATAGAGGTGATGTTTGTGTTGTAGTGATGATGTTTGTGCTATAGAAATGTTTGTGTTGTAGTGGTGTTTGTATCATAGTGATGATGTCTGTGTTATAGTGATGATGTTTGTGTTATAGTAATGATGTTTGTGTTATAGTGAAGACAGTTGTGTTATAGTGATGATGTTTGTGTTATAGTGATGATATTTGTATTATAGTGATGTTGTTTGTGTTATAGTGATGATGTTTGTGTTATAGTGATGTTTGTGTTGCAGTTATAATCATAGTGTTGTGTTGATGATGGCTGTGTTGTAGTGATGATGTTTGTATTATAGTGATGTTGTTTGTGTTATAGTGATGATGTTTGTGTTATAGTGATGTTTGTGTTGCAGTGATAATCATAGTGTTGTGTTGATGATGGTTGTGTTGTAGTGATGATGTTTGTTATAGTGATTATGTTTGTGTTGTAGTGATGGTGTTTATGTTATAGTGGTGATGTTTGTGTTGTAGTGATGATGTTTGTGCTATAGAAATGTTTGTATTGTAGTGGTGTTTGTATTATAGTGATGATGTCTGTGTTATAGTGATGATGTCTGTGTTATAGTGATGATGGTTGTGTTATAGTGAAGATGGTTGTGTTATAGTGATGATGTTTGTGTTATAGTGATGATGTTTGTGTTGTAGCGATGATGTTTGTGTTGTAGCGATGATGTTTGTGTTGTAGCGATGATGTTTGTGTTGTAGCGATGATGCTTGTGTTGTAGCTATGATGTTTGTGTTGTAGCGATGATCTTTGTGTTGTAGCGATGATGTTTGTGTTATAGTGAAGATGGTTGTGTTGTAGTGAGGCCTTTGAAATGTGGTGTTACAAGCATATGCTAAGAATATACTGACAGGAAAACAAATCAAGAAATACCAAGATAAGCAAAAACTTCAAGAGAAATACTTGAAATATACTGAGAAAAAAAAGAAAGATACTTGTGGTCATATAATTAGGAATGAGGGGATAATAACAGAAATATTAGTGGACAAAGTTGATGGGAGGAGAACCAGGGGAAGGTAGAGACTGGGATGGGTGAATAGAATTAAAAACTTGGTCTCTTAACATTGACAACATAACATACATATATTGTTTCTCATATTTGTTTATTTCTTTATGGTTCTTTATTATTATTTTTGCAGTGTTATTATTATTATTGATATAATTATTTCATTATTTTTATTTTTGTATTTTTTAATTTTACTTATCTAAATTATTATTATTATTATTATTATTATTATTATTATTATTATTATTATTATTATTATTATTATTATTATTATTATTATTATTATTATTATTATTATTATTAAATTTTCGCCCCCCAGGCCCCGATGTGGGTTAGTGACCTGTGCCCGGGTGGGCTAATCCCCGTAAAAAAAAATAGAAGAGGAAAATTAAGCTATATAATAAATAATATTAATTTTTATTTCAGTCAAAAATAAATTGACCCTACAGGTGCCGCGGCGGCTGGTTCACAAAAATCAATCCTGGTTGACAAACTGGATTGCTAGGCAAATCAAGAGATATCGTTTGGCTTCTGATATGACCCGGTCTGGGCAGACCGGGTGACAGCGCTTTTGTTTAAGGTTAGTGTAGTTGTTGCCACTGGGTGCTTCACGAGTCCATTTAAGGCCTGGGTAGCAGTATTGTTGGCTGTTTGGTTAGCCAACTCTCACGGTGGGTTTAAAACCTCGAGCAGTCATGAGTCTCCCCAACTTAATGTTGTTATATCCTTCTAGACCATTTTGGCGGCAGTATTCTCTGTATTCGTTAAATAAATCATTTTGACGGACCAGTTCTTCATGGTCGAGCGAAGTGGAGACGAAGCTTTCCAAAAAGGTTGAAATTGGATCTATTATTTTACCAGTAATTTTGGCTCTTTTTGGTTCGTTCTGATCTTGCTCTTCTAATTTTCGTTTTCCACTAATGACACTATCAGAGTGCATGCTGTATACGGCAGAATATGGGTGCCATGGCACGACTTCCATACAAGGTTGGAAGACGATTCCCGTATATCCGTACTTCTGGCCCTTACCGTTTATCCCGCCGATACGGGAGGGGGACTTCACACCCTTTTTTGCCAGTGTTCGCCCAACATTAACAATGGTAGCTGGCATTAGACCTCGGCATTTACAATACATCTTATACTTGTGATAGAGATCATCACGCAGTATCACATCGGTTTTACACCCAGTGATTTGTAGTTTCTGGTTAACGAATTCCAGGAATCCTTTTGTCTCAATGCAACGTCTTTGGGTTCGTTGTTCTTGCATTTTGTCATGCAGAATTTACTCAGACACCAGCAGCCATCCTCTCTTCTAGATAAATCGTAATTTATGTAGTAAGAGGCATTTGATGAGAATTGTGTCGTGTTGTAATAATGATGGTTATTATAGTGATGTTGTTTGTTTTGTAGTGATGATGTTTGTGTTATAGTGATGATGTTTGTGTTATAGTGATGATGTTTGTGTTATAGTGATGATGTTTGTGTTATAGTGATGTTTGTGTTGCAGTGATAATCATAGTGTTGTGTTGATGATGGCTGTGTTGTAGTGATGATGTTTGTATTATAGTGATGATGTTTGTATTATAGTGATGTTGTTTGTGTTATAGTGATGATGTTTGTGTTATAGTGATGATGTTTGTGTTATAGTGATATTTGTGTTGCAGTGATAATCATAGTGTTGTGTTGATGATGGCTGTGTTGTAGTGATGATGTTTGTACTATAGTGATGTTGTTTGTGTTATAGTGATGATGTTTGTGTTATAGTGATGTTTGTGTTGCAGTGATAATCATAGTGTTGTGTTGATGATGGCTGTGTTGTAGTGATGATGTTTGTACTATAGTGATGTTGTTTGTGTTATAGTGATGATGTTTGTGTTATAGTGATGTTTGTGTTGCAGTGATAATCATAGTGTTGTTTTGATGATGGTTGCGTTGTAGTGATGATGTTTGTTATAGTGATTATGTTTGTGTTGTAGTGATGGTGTTTATGTTATAGTGGTGATGTTTGTGTTGTAGTGATGATGTTTGTGCTATAGAAATGTTTGTGTTGTAGTGGTGTTTGTATTATAGTGATGATGTCTGTGTTATAGTGATGATGTTTGTGTTTTAGTGAAGATGGTTGTGTTATAGTGATGATGTTTGTGTTATAGTGATGATGTTTGTGTTGTAGCGATGATGTTTGTGTTGTAGCGATGATGTTTGTGTTGTAGCGATGATGTTTGTGTTGTAGCGATGATGCTTGTGTTGTAGCGATGATGTTTGTGTTATAGTGAAGATGGTTGTGTTATAGTGATGATGTTTGTGTTATAGTGATGATGTTTGTGTTGTAGCGATGATGTTTGTGTTATAGTGAAGATGGTTGTGTTGTAGTGAGGCCTTTGATATGTGGTGTTACAAGCATATGCTAAGAATATACTGACAGGAAAACAAATCAAGAAATACCAAGATAAGCAAAAACTTCAAGAGAAATACTTGAAATACACTGAGAAAAAAAAGAAAGATACTTGTGGTCATATAATTAGGAATGAGGGGATAATAACAGAAATATTAGTGGACAAAGTTGATGGGAGGAGAGCCAGGGGAAGGTAGAGACTGGGATGGGTGAATAGAATTAAAAACTTGGTCTCTTAACATTGACAACACAACATACATATATTGTTTCTCATATTTGTTTATTTCTTTATGGTTCTTTATTTTATATTTGCAGTGTTATTATTATTATTGATATAATCATTTCATTATTTTTATTTTTGTATTTTTTAATTTTACTTATCTAAATTATTATTATTATTATTATTATTATTATTATTATTATTATTATTATTATTATTAAATTTTCGCCCCCCAGGCCCCGATGTGGGTTAGTGACCTGTGCCCGGGTGGGCTAATCCCCGTAAAAAAAAAATAGAAGAGGAAAATTAAGCTATATAATAAATAATATTAATTTTTATTTCAGTCAAAAATAAATTGACCCTACAGGTGCCGCGGCGGCTGGTTCACAAAAATCAATCCTGGTTGACAAACTGGATTGCTAGGCAAATCAAGAGATATCGTTTGGTTTCTGATATGACCCGGTCTGGGCAGACCGGGTGACAGCGCTGTTGTTTAAGGTTAGTGTAGTTGTTGCCACTGGGTGCTTCACGAGTCCATTTAAGGCCTGGGTAACAGTATTGTTGGCTGTTTGGTTTGCCAACTCTCACGGTGGGTTTAAAACCTCGAGCAGTCATGAGTCTCCCCAACTTAATGTTGTTATATCTTTCTAGACCATTTTGGCGGCAGTATTCTCTGTATTCGTTAAATAAGTCATTTTGACGGACCAGTTCATTATGGTCGAGCGAAGTGGAGACGAAGCTTTCCAAAAAGGTTGAAATTGGATCTATTATTTCACCAGTAATTTTGGCTCTTTTTTGTTCGTTCTGATCTTGCTCTTCTAATTTTCGTTTTCCACTAATGACACTATCAGAGTGCATGCTGTATACGGCAGAATATGGGTGCCATGGCACGACTTCCATACAAGGTTGGAAGACGATTCCCGTATATCCGTACTTCTGGCCCTTACCGTTTATCCCGCCGATACGGGAGGGGGACTTCACACCCTTTTTTGCCAGTGTTCGCCCAACATTAACAATGGTAGCTGGCATTAGACCTCGGCATTTACAATACATCTTATACTTGTGATAGAGATCATCACGCAGTATCACATCGGTTTTACACCCAGTTATTTGTAGTTTCTGGTTAACGAATTCCAGGAATCCTTTTGTCTCAATGCAACGTCTTTGGGTTCGTTGTTCTTGCATTTTGTCATGCAGAATTTACTCAGACACCAGCAGCCATCCTCTCCTCTGGATAAATCGTAATTTATGTAGTAAGAGGCATTTGATGAGAATTGTGTCGTGTTGTAATAATGATGGTTATTATAGTGATGTTGTTTGTTTTGTAGTGATGATGTTTGTGTTATAGTGATGATGTTTGTGTTATAGTGATGATGTTTGTGTTATAGTGATGATGTTTGTGTTATAGTGATGTTTGTGTTGCAGTGAAAATCATAGTGTTGTGTTGATGATGGCTGTGTTGTAGTGATGATGTTTGTATTATAGTGATGATGTTTGTATTATAGTGATGTTGTTTGTGTTATAGTGATGATGTTTGTGTTATAGTGATGATGTTTGTGTTATAGTGATATTTGTGTTGCAGTGATAATCATAGTGTTGTGCTGATGATGGCTGTGTTGTAGTGATGATGTTTGTACTATAGTGATGTTGTTTGTGTTATAGTGATGATGTTTGTGTTATAGTGATGTTTGTGTTGCAGTGATAATCATAGTGTTGTGTTCATGATGGTTGTGTTGTAGTGATGATGTTTGTTATAGTGATTATGTTTGTGTTGTAGTGATGGTGTTTATGTTATAGTGGTGATGTTTGTGTTGTAGTGATGATGTTTGTGCTATAGATATGTTTGTGTTGTAGTGGTGTTTGTATCATAGTGATGATGTCTGTGTTATAGTGATGATGTTTGTGTTATAGTGATGTTTGTGTTGCAGTGATAATCATAGTGTTGTGTTGATGATGGCTGTGTTGTAGTGATGATGTTTGTATTATAGTGATGTTGTTTGTGTTTTAGTGATGATGTTTGTGTTATAGTGTTATTTGTGTTGCAGTGATAATCATAGTGTTGTGTTGATGATGGCTGTGTTGTAGTGATGATGTTTGTACTATAGTGATGTTGTTTGTGTTATAGTAATGATGTTTGTGTTATAGTGATGTTTGTGTTGCAGTGATAATCATAGTGTTGTGTTGATGATGGTTGCGTTGTAGTGATGATGTTTGTTATAGTGATTATGTTTGTGTTGTAGTGATGGTGTTTATGTTATAATGGTGATGTTTGTGTTGTAGTAATGATGTTTGTGCTATAGAAATGTTTGTGTTGTAGTGGTGTTTGTATTATAGTGATGATGTCTGTGTTATAGTGATGATGTTTGTGTTATAGTGAAGATGGTTGTGTTATAGTGATGATGTTTGTGTTATAGTGATGATGTTTGTGTTGTAGCGATGATGTTTGTGTTGTAGCGATGATGTTTGTGTTGTAGCAATGATGCTTGTGTTGTAGCGATGATGCTTGTGTTGTAGCGATGATGTTTGTGTTATAGTGAAGATGGTTGTGTTGTAGTGAGGCCTTTGAAATGTGGTGTTACAAGCATATGCTAAGAATATACTGACAGGAAAACAAATCAAGAAATACCAAGATAAGCAAAAACTTCAAGAGAAATACTTGAAATATACTGAGAAAAAAAAGAAAGATACTTGTGGTCATATAATTAGGAATGAGGGGATAATAACAGAAATATTAGTGACAGTTGATGGTAGGAGGGCCGTAGTAGAGACTGGGATGGGGTGGAATTAAAAACTTGGTCTCTTTAACATTGACAACAAAAACATATATATATTGTTTCCTTATATTTGTTTATTTCTTTATGGTTCTTTATTATTATTTTTGCAGTGTTATTATTATTATTGATATAATCATTTCATTATTTTTATTTTTGTATTTTTTAATTTTACTTATCTAAATTATTATTATTATTATTATTATTATTATTATTAATATTATTATTATTATTATTATTATTATTATTATTATTATTATTATTATTATTATTATTATTATTATTAAATTTTCGCCCCCCAGGCCCCGATGTGGGTTAGTGACCTGTGCCCGGGTGGGCTAATCCCCGTAAAAAAAAAATAGAAGAGGAAAATTAAGCTATATAATAAATAATATTAATTTTTATTTAGTCATAAATAAATTGACCCTTACAGGTGCCGCGGCGCTGGTTCACAAAATCAATCCTGGTTGATTAAACTGGATTGCTAGGCAAATCAAGAGATATCGTTTGGCTTCTGATATGACCCGGTCTGGGCAGACCGGGTGACAGCGCTGTTGTTTAAGGTTAGTGTAGTTGTTGCCACTGGGTGCTTCACGAGTCCATTTAAGGCCTGGGTAGCAGTATTGTTGGTTGTTTGGTTAGCCAACTCTCACGGTGGGTTTAAAACCTCGAGCAGTCATGAGTCTCCCCAACTTAATGTTGTTATATCCTTCTAGACCATTTTGGCGGCAGTATTCTCTGTATTCGTTAAATAAGTCATTTTGACGGACCAGTTCTTTATGGTCGAGCGAAGTGGAGACGAAGCTTTCCAAAAAGGTTGAAATTGGATCTATTATTTCACCAGTAATTTTGGCTCTTTTTGGTTCGTTCTGATCTTGCTCTTCTAATTTTCGTTTTCCACTAATGACACTATCAGAGTGCATGCTGTATACGGCAGAATATGGGTGCCATGGCACGACTTCCATACAAGGTTGGAAGACGATTCCCGTATATCCGTACTTCTGGCCCTTACCGTTTATCCCGCCGATACGGGAGGGGGACTTCACACCCTTTTTTGCCAGTGTTCGCCCAACATTAACAATGGTAGCTGGCATTAGACCTCGGCATTTACAATACATCTTATACTTGTGATAGAGATCATCACGCAGTATCACATCGGTTTTACACCCAGTGATTTGTAGTTTCTGGTTAACGAATTCCAGGAATCCTTTTGTCTCAATGCAACGTCTTTGGGTTCGTTGTTCTTGCATTTTGTCATGCAGAATTTACTCAGACACCAGCAGCCATCCTCTCCTCTAGATAAATCGTAATTTATGTAGTAAGAGGCATTTGATGAGAATTGTGTCGTGTTGTAATAATGATGGTTATTATAGTGATGTTGTTTGTTTTGTAGTGATGATGTTTGTGTTATAGTGATGATGTTTGTGTTATAGTGATGATGTTTGTGTTATAGTGATGATGTTTGTGTTATAGTGATGTTTGTGTTGCAGTGAAAATCATAGTGTTGTGTTGATGATGGCTGTGTTGTAGTGATGATGTTTGTATTATAGTGATGATGTTTGTATTATAGTGATGTTGTTTGTGTTATAGTGATGATGTTTGTGTTATAGTGATGATGTTTGTGTTATAGTGATATTTGTGTTGCAGTGATAATCATAGTGTTGTGTTGATGATGGCTGTGTTGTAGTGATGATGTTTGTACTATAGTGATGTTGTTTGTGTTATAGTGATGATGTTTGTGTTATAGTGATGTTTGTGTTGCAGTGATAATCATTGTGTTGTGTTGATGATGGCTGTGTTGTAGTGATGATGTTTGTATTATAGTGATGTTGTTTGTGTTTTAGGGATGATGTTTGTGTTATAGTGATATTTGTGTTGCAGTGATAATCATAGTGTTGTGTTGATGATGGCTGTGTTGTAGTGATGATGTTTGTACTATAGTGATGTTGTTTGTGTTATAGTGATGATGTTTATGTTATAGTGATGTTTGTGTTGCAGTGATAATCATAGTGTTGTGTTGATGATGGTTGCATTGTAGTGACGATGTTTGTTATAGTGATTATGTTTGTGTTGTAGTGATGGTGTTTATGTTATAGTGGTGATGTTTGTGTTGTAGTGATGATGTTTGTGCTATAGAAATGTTTGTGTTGTAGTGGTGTTTGTATTATAGTGATGATGTCTGTGTTATAGTGATGATGTTTGTGTTATAGTGAAGATGGTTGTGTTATAGTGATGATGTTTGTGTTATAGTGATGATGTTTGTGTTGTAGCGATGATGTTTGTGTTGTAGCGATGATGTTTGTGTTGTAGCAATGATGCTTGTGTTGTAGCGATGATGCTTGTGTTGTAGCGATGATGTTTGTGTTATAGTGAAGATGGTTGTGTTGTAGTGAGGCCTTTGAAATGTGGTGTTACAAGCATATGCTAAGAATATACTGACAGGAAAACAAATCAAGAAATACCAAGATAAGCAAAAACTTCAAGAGAAATACTTGAAATATACTGAGAAAAAAAAGAAAGATACTTGTGGTCATATAATTAGGAATGAGGGGATAATAACAGAAATATTAGTGGACAAAGTTGATGGTAGGAGGGCCAGGGGAAGGTAGAGACTGGGATGGGTGAATAGAATTAAAAACTTGGTCTCTTAACATTGACAACACAACATACATATATTGTTTCTCATATTTGTTTATTTCTTTATGGTTCTTTATTTTATATTTGCAGTGTTATTATTATTATTGATATAATCATTTCATTATTTGTATTTTTGTATTTTTTAATTTTACTTATCTAAATTATTATTATTATTATTATTATTATTATTATTATTATTATTATTATTATTATTATTATTATTATTATTATTATTAATTATTCGCCCCCCAGGCCCCGATGTGGGTTAGTGACCTGTGCCCGGGTGGGCTAATCCCCGTAAAAAAAAAATAGAAGAGGAAAATTAAGCTATATAATAAATAATATTAATTTTTATTTCAGTCAAAAATAAATTGACCCTACAGGTGCCGCGGCGGCTGGTTCACAAAAATCAATCCTGGTTGACAAACTGGATTGCTAGGCAAATCAAGAGATATCGTTTGGCTTCTGATATGACCCGGTCTGGGCAGACCGGGTGACAGCGCTGTTGTTTAAGGTTAGTGTAGTTGTTGCCACTGGGTGCTTCACGAGTCCATTTAAGGCCTGGGTAGCAGTATTGTTGGCTGTTTGGTTAGCCAACTCTCACGGTGGGTTTAAAACCTCGAGCAGTCATGAGTCTCCCCAACTTAATGTTGTTATATCCTTCTAGACCATTTTGGCGGCAGTATTCTCTGTATTCGTTAAATAAATCATTTTGACGGACCAGTTCTTTATGGTCGAGCGAAGTGGAGACGAAGCTTTCCAAAAAGGTTGAAATTGGATCTATTATTTTACCAGTAATTTTGGCTCTTTTTGGTTCGTTCTGATCTTGCTCTTCTAATTTTCGTTTTCCACTAATGACACTATCAGAGTGCATGCTGTAAACGGCAGAATATGGGTGCCATGGCACGACTTCCATACAAGGTTGGAAGACGATTCCCGTATATCCGTACTTCTGGCCCTTACCGTTTATCCCGCCGATACGGGAGGGGGACTTCACACCCTTTTTTGCCAGTGTTCGCCCAACATTAACAATGGTAGCTGGCATTAGACCTCGGCATTTACAATACATCTTATACTTGTGATAGAGATCATCACGCAGTATCACATCGGTTTTACACCCAGTGATTTGTAGTTTCTGGTTAAAGAATTCCAGGAATCCTTTTGTCTCAATGCAACGTCTTTGGGTTCGTTGTTCTTGCATTTTGTCATGCAGAATTTACTCAGACACCAGCAGCCATCCTCTCCTCTAGATAAATCGTAATTTATGTAGTAAGAGGTATTTGATGAGAATTGTGTCGTGTTGTAATAATGATGGTTATTATAGTGATGTTGTTTGTTTTGTAGTGATGATGTTTGTGTTATAGTGATGAGGTTTGTGTTATAGTGATGATGTTTGTGTTATAGTGATAATCATAGTGTTGTGTTGATGATGGCTGTGTTGTAGTGATGATGTTTGTATTATAGTGATGATGTTTGTATTATAGTGATGTTGTTTGTGTTATAGTGATGATGTTTGTGTTATAGTGATGATGTTTTTGTTATAGTGATGATGTTTGTGTTATAGTGATATTTGTGTTGCAGTGATAATCATAGTGTTGTGTTGATGATGGCTGTGTTGTAGTGATGATGATTGTATTATAGTGATGATGTTTGTATTATAGTGATGTTGTTTGTGTTATAGTGATGATGTTTGTACTATAGTGATGTTGTTTGTGTTATAGTGATGATGTTTGTGTTATAGTGATGATGTTTGTGTTATAGTGATGATGTTTGTACTATAGTGATGATGTTTGTGTTATAGTGATGATGTTTGTGTTATAGTGATGTTTGTGTTACAGTTATAATCATAGTGTTGTGTTGATGATGGCTGTGTTGTAGTGATGATGTTTGTATTATAGTGATGTTGTTTGTGTTATAGTGATGTTTGTGTTGCAGTGATAATCATAGTGTTGTGTTGATGATGGTTGTGTTGTAGTGATGATGTTTGTTATAGTGATTATGTTTGTGTCGTAGTGATGCTGTTTATGTTATTGTGGTGATGTTTGTGTTGTAGTGATGATGTTTGTGCTATAGAAATGTTTGTATTGTAGTGGTGTTTGTATTATAGTGATGATGTCTGTGTTATAGATTATAAATCTTTCTTTTGTTATTAATGCTAAGGTTCTTAAAGCGTTTTATTTTTGATAATCTTATTCTTGCCTGTCGTTCTTTATCTTTTAAGTATGTTATATATCCTCTTTTTGTTAGTTTTAATCCAAGCATCCTGCCTTCAGTGTCGTATGGGTATAGTTCCTGGTCGACTATTACTGGACTTGTTTTAATCTTGGCTATTGGTATTATCTTGAATTTGTTCTTATTTGTCCTGATTTTCCATTTTTTCTCAAAATCATTTATGTTTTTTATCGCTCTTACCGTGTAGAGTGCCATAAATTGAGTTGATTTTCCTGGGTATGATACTATTTGAGTAATATCATCAGCAAACATTACATATTCGCTAAAGGGGGTAGGTTGAGGTGTGTCTGAAGTATAAATTGTATATAGTGTTGGAGAAAGGCATCCTCCTTGAGGTACTCCACTCTCAAGATTAAACATAGTTCCCATAAAGTTTCCAATTTGAATTTGTGCTCTCCTATCATCTAAATAGTTACACAATATTCTTAGCAAGTATTCGTTAAGTCCCAGTTTTAATATTTTATATTTCAAGCCTAAATGCCAAACTTTATCAAAAGCCTTAGAAACATCCCTTAAAATTATATTGATCTGGTTACCCTTGCTTTTTTCTATTGCAATTATTTCCGTTATTGTAGCTATTGCAGTTAGGGTATTTCTATTGGGCATAAATCCATGTTGTCTGTTGTTAGTTTTCCCATGTTGTGTTAAAAAGGCTATAAGTCTTGAATTTAATATTTTTTCCAATAGTTTCCCGGTAATTTCTAATAAAGATATTGGCCTGTAGTTTAATATTTCCTTATTGTCCTTACCCTCCTTAGGAATAAATATCATTTTAGCATATTTTAGTTTGTCTGGAAAGTAACCAGTTATTAAGCATGCGTTATAAATGTTTAATAGTGTATTTAAAATGTTTTCAGGTAGATTCATGATCATATTTCGTGTAATACCTGTGAGCCCAGGGGCTTTTTCCTTAAATTTCCTCAGACAGTGCATCATTTCTCCCATGGTTATTATTTGATTATTAGGTAATAAGTTATAGTCTATATATTGCCTTGGGGTGATTCTATGTATTTGTCTTCCCATTTCTTCTTCTATCCTTTCTTCGTGTTCACTATCAAAATCTTCATTTTCCTCATCTGATATTTTAAAACTTTTACCCATTCCCTTTTGAATGCTGACTCTTGTTCATTTTCCTCGTGCAATTTGTTCCATTTTGGTCTTTAATGTATGTGTTTTTTGCTTGTTGCCCCATCATCTTGTTTATGGAAGTCCAAAATGTTTTTGTGTCTTTAGTCATGTCAGCCGCCATTATAATATCATTCCATTTTTTATTGTTTGCTTCCTTACATGCGTCTCTTAATTTTATCTGTAGTGCTGTCTGTGTCGTATATAGCCATCTGTTACTGCCGTGTCTTTCCATATACCTGTTTATTTCATTGTAATGGGTTTGGATTAATTTAACTTCTTCTGGTAGTCTGTTGTTGGGTAATGTTCTAAAGTGTGAAGTAGGAGTGTGTTTGGTTATAGATGTTTTTATTGCTGAGTGCAGTCTGTCCATTTCTGAGTCTATGTCTTCTGTTGTTTTCCCTTGTAGGTTAATCGAGTGGTGATTACCTAAGTCGTCTTTGAAGCTGTCCCAGTCTGTTTTACTCATTTTCAGTCTCTTTTTTATTGGTATCTGTATGGGGCTTGTTGACAGTGTTAGTATAATTGGCAGATGGTCACTGCCTGTAAGAGGTCCTTGTATTATATGGTAATTGAAAAAGGCTTTGTTGTTGGTAAAAATTTTGTCTGGTGTCGATTGTGTATTGTGATTTCTCCAGGTTGGAAAGTTAGGACCTAGATGATTGATTTTCCCTAGGTTTATTAATTGATTAAGGGCGTTTCCCACGGCGTTATTATTTGTATTGTCAAAAATCCTATGTCTGGCGTTAAAGTCTCCTAAGATGTACATCGGATGACTGTTGTTAGCCAATTTTAATAGGTCTTCTATAGGTAAGTAGGGTCGTCTCGGTGGGAGATAAGTAGTAGCAATAATTACGTCTCCTTGAGTTGTATTTATTTTTATTGCTAGAAATTCATCCTGGAAGTCATCGATTAGTTTAAATTTTAAGTTTCTTTTAACCGCTATCGCTACTCCGTCATTTTTCTCGCCCGATTTATTTCTTTGGTTTACATAATAGTTAAAGAGTTTTATGTTGTTGTTTTCTGTCTCACCGTGACTGTTTATTAGTATAATGTCAGGGTCAATTTCTTGATATATATTACTTAGGTTAATTCTCTCGGTCTTCCAGTTTCTTACGTTGTGTTGTATTATTCTTAAAGTTCTTACTGTTTGTCTATTGTCCATTATTTCTTATACTTGGATTGTAACTGTTGAAGTGGAGACCTATCATCCTGTTTCCCGCTTCTGACTCTTCTAAACTCTGACGGGTCTACTATTTTAAAGTCATTGGTCGTAATCTTTAGTTTGTCCGTAGTAATTAGTGACCAGACATAATCTTCACTTAGGGATTTTTCTTGATATGTCCACTTGTATATCCCTCCTTCACAGTTTTTTACTATTGTCCCTCCTGTTGGTCTCGATGTTGGGATTCCATGTTTTGTTGTAGTGATAACTTTTAATCCAATATCTTCAGCAGATTCAGGTTGTATATTGTGTTCAGTTTCCATCTTATCTTCTCTCCTCCTACTCCTTTGTCTTATAGTCTGTCCTTTTGTTATTTCTATCTTCTCTTTGTCACTTCTAGTCATTTGTCTGGGATCTCTATCAGTCGCTTGTGTTCCTTGTGTATCAGCTGTTGCTCCTTGCTCAAACCTTTGTTTGTCTAGCTGTAGTCTTTCTCTCAGTTCGCTTGAGTATGTTGCCTGAAATAGTTTTTCGGATTGTGGATTCTCTGGAAATATCATCTCTGGTAGGCTATTCAATTTAAACATTTTCCTTAATTCCTCATTGTATGATCCGGGTGCAATGATATTGTGCAAATGTGCATGGATCATACTAATCATTACCTTGTCATGTATTGGTTCACTTAAGTTTAATGTGGTGGATTCTGGTCTGTGAGCCTCTTGGATCGCTCTCTTGGCTATTTCGATGTATGTCGTAACCTTGTCTTGTTCCTTTTTCCTTGTTCCTTGTACTTTATCATGTGTTTTTTTATTGAGCATGCCATTGCTAACGTCCTATGTCCTATGTATACATTCCCGTTTCTCTTACAGTTGAGACAGCCAACATGTGTATTCTTACATTCAGTGTAGGTATGGTCGTCGCCTGCACAATCTGAGCAGTACTTTTTTCTTTTTCCGGACAGTCTCTCGTTGTGTGTTCTTCATATTTGTAGCAGGAGAAGCAAGTTTGCAGACTGAATGAATGTCTCCTTCTTTATTTGATGTGGTGTGACTGACATGTTGAATATTAGAAAGCCCTGTTGTAAAACTTTCTCAGCCATTGACACTTCTTCAAAAGTAATCTTAAAAACATGAGTATAGTCTTTTATCTTAATGACTTCTTCAATCTTCATCCACCTGTTTTGGCGTTCCAGTTCATCTTTCAGGTCTTCAGATGTCTTCCTCCCGATCTCTTGGTCGACTTGACGAACGAAAACTGATCTGTTTGCTTTTTGTTCTGGTGGCATGACAACAACAAGGCCTTCATTGTAAAATATATCTCTGGCTTCTTTTGAAAGGATTTTATCTGAATCAAAGTCATCTTTACAGATTACTTTAAAACCTTCATTGGTGCTGAATATTCTTGTTAGTGGGACTTGCAATTTGTTGTAAGTGATTTCTGCCACTTTTCCCCTTCCAATAGAGTGTCCCTTATCTCTATGTTTTATTCTAATGCTTGTTGTCATCTTCTTGATTACATCTAATCCTACCTATAACACAGGGCTCCTGCCTGGGAGCAGTGACCCCGCCCCCCCCTCTTGGACGGGCGTCGGGCTCGTAGGGTTCTGCACCCAGGTTACCTGTGACTATAGTTATGTCTAAGAAAGTTGCCACCTACCGGTGACCCCCGGACAAGGGGTGCCCTGCACTATCACAGGTTCCCTTGCCGGATCGACCGTATCGCTAAGTCCCGCCTCCCGTTCAAAGAACGGAGTGCATGAGGGGGATGAAAAAAGGAAAGAAGAGGACTTAGAGAGTAGAAACAGCCTACCTACCACGCCACGTTCGGTTAGCCAATCAGAGCACCGCAGTAAACGTGCATGTATCACGCCACCGTGGGGCACCACTGATTGGCCAATCCAGGACGTAGACGCACGGGTAGTAGTCAAAATTTGGGGAGCCCAAATATTTGTTTTCCAGAAGTTGGAATTTTCCGTACAATCTGTGATGGTAATTACACCGTCACTATGTTGAGTAAGTACAATCACTAGGATTGAGTGTCCTATCACAACAAAGTTGCAGACTGCTCAAACATGCAGCAAAAGAGGCAGGTCTTCGCAGCTCCGGGTCCAGCAGTCAGGTATTAGGTAATGACCCTACTAATCTTTAAATAGCACGGCAACGGTCGGTAGTCAGGTCAGAGGGTAAGGTGACCCAACCTTCTCACCTGGTTACAAATCTTCTTAATTACAAAATTGTCCAGTTTGTACATGCCATTACTCAAATTCATGTTGAATGCTTTGGTATGTTTAATGAGACTAGATTCTATGATGTTCCTACTAGCAATTGAATTACAAGGTAATATTGAGGGGGCATTATCCCAGTCAATGCAATGCTTGTTATTCCTCAAATGAACAAACAGAGCATTGGATTCCTGGCCTGTCCTAACACTATATTTATGTTGTTTAAGTCTAGTTACACGAAAGCGCTTGGGAACTTCGTGTTTTCTTCTTTCCTCGTGGTTATCAGCATATACCTAGATCACGCGCACCTACAGTGATTTACTTGCATATACTGTATATGTATATATATGTATATATATATATATATATATATATATATATATATATATATATATATATATATATATATATATATATATATATATATATATATATATATATATATATATATATATATATATATATATATGATGTTGGGTTCCAGCATATTGTGCAGATTTGTATTAAAATCATGTAAATTTCTAGGATAAAATGGGAAGGTGAGATACAGTCAAAATTCTAGCACAAGAGTTGAGGAGTGGCAACAACACTCACCTCCAGCAATATCTTGACAACAGCGGTGGTGAGCTGGTGGGAGATCCTCTGGGAAGTGTCCAGCGTAATGGCCAGTTGACGCTGTTCCCGCTTGTCGTACACATATCTGGGTGGAGGTACTGAAAAAAAAAAGAATACACGCATTATTTAGAAAAAAAATTGCAGTTCCTCAAACCCTTAAAGACCCTTTGAATATAATATTGAACACGAAATTTCATAACTTACGATCTGTTGTGCATGATTTGAGGGGTGGTTAACGAGGTGTGTTTGGGGGAATGGTTAATGAGGTGTATTTTGGGAGTGGTTAACGAGGTATGTTCTGGGAATGGTTAATGAAGTGTGTTTAGGGCGTGGTTAACGAGGTGTGTTTAGGGAGTGGTTAACGAGGTGTGTTTAGGGAGTGGTTAAAGAGGTGTGTTTGAGGAATAGTAAATGAGGTGTGTTTCGGGAATGGTTAGCGAAGTATGTCCTGGGAAAGGTTAACGTGGTGTGTTTGTGGTAATGGATAATGAGGTGTGTTTGGGTAGTGGTTAGCGAGGCAAAGTATACACTCATTAGGTACACACACACAGTAGATAAAGTATCCACACACACACACACTCACAGATAAGGTTCCTTTCTGCCAACTTGATACACTTCTGTGAATGGACGTGGTGAAGGCAGCAGAACCACAGCAACAATAGGGAGGCCCACCACAGCAGGCGGCCTGTGGTGAGGGCGAAGCAGTGGCGGGGGCTGAAGGTGGCGACGGCGTGGGTGGTGACAGGGTAGGTGTGTGGTTTTTGGCGGGGGGCCTGAGGGATGGATGGCCCCCCTGTTTCAGTAGCCACCACCGCCATGGTTAGCTACCTACACGCCCGTCTCATGATTCTGAAAATCAACAAACAAAAATGTTACTTCTCTAAAAATAAACAAAAACAAGGCAGTAACATACCTGCTATAATTAATGAACCAGTCCTGAGCCAACTCCACAAGTCGTCCGCCAAGTTAACGTCAAGAAAGGAGACTTGAATCGTCAGGCGTCTCACCCGTATTGAACAGGGCACAATGATGCAAACGAGTGATCAACATTCTCCTTCAGTGGTGAATATATATCATCATTTTGTTACTTATTATTCGAGTAAATTCTCTTCTAGATTTAGATGCAAAATGATATTTAAATATTAATTTTTCCCTTTGGCTCCACCCGACACTGTTATAAGAAAGACCATCCCCTCCCCCCCTCCCCCCACTTGACACTATATCGGGGCTATCAGATTCTTAGAAAACCCGCGACGTATTTGAATTAGGAGACAATAAACTTACTCCCATATAGTCTACTGACAGACACCAAAATGTCAGAAGGTGTCCAGTCTTTGTTTACTTGGTAGTTGGGTATCTACTGTACTGTAAGCCCCGACCAGCCCCCACTGGTGCTCACCAGATCATAGGGAATAATGGCCGAACTCCCGATAACAGTCCGTCACTGTTGATGTGTGTGTGTGATAAATTATTTATATATTCTATACATATTTATGTTATCTAAATGTTATAAAAGTCTCAAGTTCCGCAAATAATGTGAAAATTGTGCGTCTGCTCCTCAACACGTGATCAGCGGTCTCATGTGTGTGTGTGTGTGTGTGTGTGTGTGTGTGTGTGTGTGTGTGTGTGTATATATATATATATATATATATATATATATATATATATATATATATATATATATATATATATATATATATATATATATATATATATGTAACAATATACTGACCACGTGCTGCGTGTTGTGAGCTTAAGCCATTCAACGATACATAACACTGGTCAACAGCCAAAATGGTTCACATATGAGATCATGCTCACACAACTAATTTCATATTGCTGAATTCGTATCTGATATTTGTTTTGTTCTATCAGACCAGGTTTTATAAAAAAATCAATAGGTACAATTATTTAATATTCCATCACGTGTCGTGCAAAAGATGAGATTATCTCATGTGACTGTGCCTTCATGACTAATTTCATATTAATGAATATTAATTGGATGTTTCATTCTACCATCAGACCTACTTTCTTAAAGAATAAAAAAAATAGTAAATATAGTAACATTATCGCGTCATGCAAGATACAATTTTAAACCTATCACAGATAAGCTCATAAAAAATTGTACCAAAAAACATAAGTTCAAATCCTTTATAATGACAAAATATGAAGTTCTAAAAGTGCTTCTGAACTTTACTCTTTCTCTTGTACAGCTTGCTCTCTTCTCGTTGCAGTGTCCAGCAATAGTCGCCCATCATGTTAGGACTGAATTGTCCCTGATATCTGCTCTCCATTATGGCGATATCTTGATGAAATCTTTCGCCGTGTTCATCACTAACGTCTCCAAGGTTACCTGGGAAAAATTCAATATGAGAGTGGAAAAAATGCAATTTCAAGGACATCCTTGCTCCCAATGCATGATAATTCTGAAGCATGGTTGTTACGATTTCTTTGTAGTTGTCAGCACGATAGTTTCCAAGAAAATTCTTTGACACATTGACAAATGATTCCCATGCTTTTTCTCCAGTGGGTTCAATGTTTTGGTGAATTCGCTATCATTAACTAGTATACGAATTTGTGGTCCATTCAAGACACCTGCTTTCAACTTGGCTTCGGAAACCACACCACCTAGTTTCTGAGATAAGTATAGAGTCCCAGCACCGAATTGATCCATAGCTTTGATGAAATTTTTAGCCAAACCGAGCTTTAGATGCAGTGGAGGCAAAAATATCTTTTCTGGATCTACAAGCGGATTGTGAGCACAGTTAAACCTTCCAGGCGCATCTCTTGGTCTTGTCGGCCAATCCTTTCTCACATAGTGCTCTGCATCAGCTCTGCTGTTCCACAAGCACAAAAAGCACATGTGCTTTGTGTAGCCACTCTGAAGGCCCAATAGTAAACTGATGACTTTGAGATCGCCACATATCTTCCACTGGTGTTTCTCATACTCTATAGCAGCCAACAGAATTTTCATTGTTTCATAGCTCTCAGTCATTTTTGTTGCGTGTGCTATTGGGACAGATGGAAGCCGATTGCCATTGTGTAAAAGAACAGCTTTCAGAGAGTCTTTTCCTGAGTCTATAAACAGCCTCCAATCCTCTGTCTTGTATGTTTCAGACTTGCAGAGTTGTTGCATGAGAGATACTGCGTCCTCGCAATAACAAAGGTTGTTTGCCATCTTGAAAAATACAGACAGCTGTCTATGTCGGCAACGCGATGTAGTGATATGCACTCCATCTTCTAGCAGGTTATGCTGCTTTAGTCTGGATCCCAAAACTTCAGCCTTTTCTTTGACAAGTTTAGGTCCCTGATGAGATCATGAAGCGCTTCTTGAGTAAATAGTTTAGGCCTGGTATTTTCAGAGTCATCCTGGTAGTCGTTTTCCATTGAGATAGAGGTAGAATCGGAATCACTCAATTCTTGTTCAGTCGGTGGATTTGGGACTGGAAGTTCAGCACTGTGCGGTACTGGTCGGATTGCAGAAGCAATATTGGGGTACTGTACCTTGCCTCGTGTCTTGATTTTTATTCCCTTAATATTTGTGAGACAGAAGTAGCAGTCACTACTGTGGTCTTTAGGTTCACGCCATATCATTGGTACAGCAAACGGCATTCCTGAACTTCGTTTACCACACATCCACTCGCTCAGGTGGTTAACACAAGACTTACAGGCTACATGAGGTGCCCATTTCTTGTCTTGGTCACCCAAATGACATTTGAAGTAACTTTTGTAGTTCAGTCGAACAGCTTTTGTGATTGGTTTCTTGAGGCTACCAGGAGTGAAGGCACCACATATGTAGCAAAAACTGTCAGCACCGTTCACACACTTGCGACGTTCCATGTTTTGTTAATTTCAGAGTAATTACAAATCATGCAGGTGTAGATATGCAATATCATGAATCAGCAAACTGAAACAAACAAAAAAGCACAAATCAGGACAAAATAATTGCATAAGTGGAGCCAATGAGCATATAAATTACTGTATGAATAGCATGGTACACTAAATATATAGATATGCTGGTTCTGGAAAACTGAGCCTGATACAGCTATACGAATGTCATAATTGAATTCAGCACATACAATTACACTAGACTCAGACTGTTTTGATCCAGAACCATGAGAATTTTTTTTTATGTTGACCAGTGTATAATAGGAACCAGTGAAGATCAATGGCATAATGGTGGCACAGCCAGAACTGAGAGCCATGGAGGTGATGCAGCAACACCTGCGGGTCGTACATGTGCCTAACAGCTGTCCACAACACAACACTTCTACCACACCTGGACCAGGCTATCCAAGGCAGACACAGCGGATTGTTTATCACGGAGTCGGTAGTACTGCGAGTCATGTGATTAAATACGGGCGGGGACCTGTGGTATTCGGTGTGATCCTGACACTTAAGTTATCAAGAAAAGTGAAGGTGTGTGAGCGCGTCATATATGGAATCGATATAAATGATCCTACCGCTTTCTCCTCCACACCTTTACTTTCCTCTAAACCCCAGAGTCACATACGGCAACAGTTACATAAACAGTTGTAGCTGCAGACTTGGCTGCCACTCCTACAATTTGCAATGGTGTGAATAAAAGTGGAGAATGGACGCCTCCGACTTTCCATTTTATAGACTTGCTATTCCAAGGCTGGGTCATAAAATTCAATGTACCACCAAGTGTGTGACGGTGTTCTCCACGATTACAGATTGTGGTATGTTTAGGTATTTGCATATTTTCGCGGCCCTGGCACTAGTGGAGGTCCCCGTGGGTGTGGGGGGGTAGTCGACACGGTATAAATGTCCACGACGTTACCTTACAAGCGGGAGACCGCTAATGGCTAGCATTCCCAAAGACCTGTCCCGGGATTCGTCTCGACCCCTTGTCCAAGGTTGTGATACTGTCCTGGTTGGTGTCCCAAGCCGGACCCTACACTGAAACCTGTCGAGGAAGGGCTCGCAGCACCAACGAATGATCCACGATAACATCCTGTCGCGTTGCGTCCCGTCTTGTGGGAGTGATTAAGAGGGGGGTCCATATTTTGAGGCGAGGTGTAAGTTTAAGTATGGTCGATGTTTGAAAGTACTGTACAACTTGGGAGGAGGGTTTAGAAGTGATACATGGAAGGTGACAATAATTGGATATTTCTTTTCACCATCTGACACACCCAAGTAGAGGACGCCACATCGCCCTCATCTAAAAACCACAATCCCCCAGAACGTCAACCGCAATCATCCCGGCTGTCATGTCCACTACCACAACTGTTAGAGAACCACACATCACCAGTATTACTACAGTCACAACAACCACCACAACCCCCAGAG
>NW_024747350.1:0-18559 GCF_018991925.1 Homarus americanus
GAAGTTACGTATTGCTGCACCCTTTAGTGACATGAGACACGGGGTGTGAGGGCCGGGCACTCCTCCAGCACCATGACCCGTGTGAGGGTCGATCCGCCAACCCCAGGACCCATAGGGTGAGGTCCGCACCCCCTCCAGCACCATGACCCGGAGGTGAGGGCTGGACACCCCTGTCAGGCAAGTCAGCCGCGAACCGGGTGGAGGGCCGCACCCTTTCAGTGCCATGAATCGGGTGTGAAGGCTGGGCACCTACAGTGCTGTGAACTGCGGTGTGAGGGGCCGGTCACCCCTTCTAGTGCTGCCAGCGAATAAGGGTGTGAGGCCGGGCACCCTTCAGTGACATGAACCGGGGCGTCAGGCCGGGCAACCCTTCAGTGCCATGAAACGGGATATGAAAGCCGGGCACCCCCACAGTGCCATGAAACGGGTGTGAGGGCGGGCACCCCTACAGCTGCCGAACAAGAGTGAGGGCCAAGCACCTTCACATGACACTGACAGACGGGCACCTTTCAGTGCCATGACCAGGGTATGAGGGCCGTGCACCTTCAGACATGACCTGGGGGAGGGGGCTGGGCACCCCTTAGTGACATGACACGGGGTGTGAGGCCGGCACCCTCCAGCACCATGACCCAGGGTGTGAGGGTCGGGATCCGCTTCAACCCAGACCCATAGGGTGAGGTCCGCACCCTCCAGCACCATGACCCGGGAGTGTGAGGGCTGGCACCGTCAGCCAAGGCACCCCTACAGTGCTGTGGAACTGCGGTGAGGGCCGGTCACCCTTCAGTGCCATGAATAAGGGTGTGAGGGCTGTGGCACCTTCAGTGACATGACCGGGCGTCAGGCCGGGCAACCCTTCAGTGCCGAGCCGGGATTTGAGGGCCGGCACCCCTTTAGTGCCATGAAACGGGTGTGAGGCGGGCACCCCACAGAGCTATGAACCAGAGTGTGAGGGCCGGGCACCCCTTCACATGACACGGGGTGTGAGAGACGGGCACCTCAGTGCTAACCCAGGTATGAGGCGTGCACCTTTCAGTGACATGACCGTGTGAGGGCTGGCACCCTTTAGTGACATGACCCGGGGTATGAGGGGCGGGCACCCCTCCAGCACCATGACCTGGGGGTGTGAGGGCCTGTCACTCCTTCAGTGCCATGGGTGTGAGGGCTGGCACCCTTCAGCCCCATGACCCGGAGTGTGAGGCCGGGCACCCTTCAGCATTGACCCGGGTGGAAGGCTGGCACCCTCCAACACCATGACCTGAGTGTGAGGGCTGGGCACCCTTCAGTGTTTTGAACTGGTGTGACGACCAGGCTCCCTTCAGTGCCATGACCCGGGGTGAGGGCCTGGCACTTCAGTGACATTACTTGGGTGTGAGGGCAGGCAACCTTTCAGTGTCACGACCCGGGGTGAAGGCGGGCACCCCTCCAGCACCATGACCCGGGAGGCCGGGCACCCCTTCAGTGTCATGAACTGGGGTGTGACGGCCGGGCTCTTTTCAGTGCTCGACCCGGGTGTGAGGGCCGGGCAACCTTTCAGTGTCATTAACCAGGTTGTGAGGGATGGGCACCCTTAAATGCCATGAAACGGGGTGTGAGTGCCGGGCACCCATAAAGTGCATTGAAAAAGGGTGGTGGTCCGGCACCCCTTCACTGACCCGAAGTCAGGCGGGCACCTCCAGCACTATGACCCGGGTGTGAGCCGGGCACCCATACTGACTATGAGCTGGGTGGGGGCAGGCACCTCACAGTGTTATGAACTGGGTGTGAGGGCTGGCACCTTCACATGACCCGGGGTGAAAGGGCCAGGCACCCCATTAGCACCATGACCTGGGTAGGGCCGTGCACACTTCAGTGCTATGACCCGGGTGTGAGGGCCGGAACCCCTTCAGTGTCATGAAACGGGTGTGAGGGCCTGGCACCCTTTCAGTGCGATGAAACGGGGTGGAAGGCCGGCAGTCCTACACTGCTGTGAACTGGGGTGTGAGGGCCAGGCACCCCTTCAGTGCAATGAATTGGGGTATGAGGCCGGGCACCCTTTCAGTGACATGACCAGTGATGCCTGGGCCGCAACCCTTAGGTCCATGACCCGGGGTGTGAGGCTGTGCACCCCTTTAGGTCCATGACCAGGTGAGGGCCGTGAGCCCCTTCAGTGATATGACCCGGGATGTGAGGGCTGGCACCCCTTGGTGACATGACCTGGGGTGGAGGGCCGGGCACCTCCAGCACCATGACCTGGGGTGTGAGGGTCGGGAACTGCTTCAACCCCAGACCAGAGGGTGATGTCCGGCACCTCCAGCACCATGACCCGGAGGTGAGGGCCGGGCACCCCTTCAGTGTCATGAACCGGGTGAGGGCCGGGCACCCTTAGTGCTGAATCGGGGTGTGAAGGCCGGCACCCCACAGTGCTGTGAACTGGATGTGAGGGACGGTCACCCCTTCTGAGGCGAATAAGGGTGTGAAGGCTGGGCAACCCCTACAGTGCAATGAGCAGTGATGAGGGCTGGGCACCCCTTTAGTGCTATGAAACGGGTGTGAGGGCGGGGCACCCCTACAGAGCTATGAACCAGAGTGAGGGCCCGGCACCCCTTCACATGACACGGGTGGGGAGAAACAGGCACCTTTTCAGTGCGGCGACCCGGGTATGAGGGTGGCACGCTTTCAGCGCTATGACCCGGGGTGTGAGGGCCGGGCATTTTTTCAGTGATATGACCCTGGGTGTGAGGGACGGGCACCCTTCAATGATATGACCGGGGTGAGGGCCGTGCAACTGCTTAGCCTCTATGACCACGGTGTGAGGGCCGGCATACCTTCAGTGCCAGACCTGGGTGTGAGGGCCGGTCACCCTTCCAGTGCCATGACCCGGGGTGTGAGGGCTGGTCCCGCCTCAGTGCACATCCTGGGGGTGAGGCCGGGCACCTGTTTAGCTCTACGACCAGGTGTGAGGCTGGGCTACCCCAGTGCTGCGGCTATGGGTGTGACGGCCGGGCATACCTTCAGTGCTATGGCCTGGTGGACGGCCGGGCACCCCTTCAGTGCCATGAGCCGGGTGTGAGGTGCCGGGCACCTAAGTGCCATGAACGGGGTGGAGGCCTGCACCCCTGACAGAGCTATGAACTGGGTGTGAGGGCTGAGCAACTATTCAGTGCCATGACCCAGGGTTTGAGGGCCGGGCACCTCAGTGCCATGAATCGGGGTGATAGCGGGCACCCTTTCAGCTCCATGACCCATGGGGTGAGGACCGGGAACTGCTTTTACCCCATTACCCGGGGTGGACAGGGCACCCCTTTAGGTCCATGAACTGTGAGGACCAGGAACCGCCAACCCCATGACCGTGGTGAGGTCCGGCACCCTTTAGGTCCATGACCATGGTGTGAGGGCCGTGCACCCCTTCAGTGCCATGACCCGGGGTGTGCCAGGCACCCCTTCAGTGCCATGACCCGGGTGTGAGGGCCAGGCACCCCTCAAGAGCATGACCCGGGGTGTGAGGGCCGTGAACCCCTTCAGTGACATGACTGGTTAGAGGGACGGGCACCCTGTTAGTGACATGACCTGGGTTTGAGGGCCGGGCACCCCTCCAGCACCATGACCCGGGGTGTGAGGGTCGGGAACCGCTTCAACCCCATAACCCGTGAGGGTGAAGTCCGGCACCCTTTAGGTCCATGACCTGGTGAGGGCGCCGCGCACCCTTCAGTGCCATGAGCTGGGATGAGGGCCGGGCACCCCTACAGAGCTATGAACCAGAGTGTGAGGGCCGGGCACCCCTTCACATGACACGGGGTGTGAGGGCCGGCACCTTTCAGTGCCATGACCTGGGTATGAGGGGCCGGGCACGCTCAGAGCTATGACCCGGGTGAGGGGCGGGCATTTTTTCAGTGATATAACCTGGGTGTGAGGCCGGGCACCCTTCAATGATATGACCGGGGGTGAGGCGTGCACCTGTTAGCTCTATGACCAGGGGTGGAGGGCCGGGCACCCTTCAGTGACATGACCCGTGTGAAGGCCGGGCACCTTCCAGCACCATGACCCGGAGTGTGAGGGTCGGCACCCTTCAGTGTCATGAACGTGTGACGGCCACTCTTCAGTGCCAGAAGGGGTGAGGCCGGGCACCCTTTAGTGACTTGACCGGGTGGAGGGCCGGCACCCTTCAGACCATGACCGGGTGTGAAGACTGCACCTCAGTGCCATGACCCGGATGTGAGGGCCGGGCACCCCTACAGTGCTATGAACAGAGTGTGAGGGCTGGGCACCCTTCACAGACCACACTTTTCAGTGCCGACCCGGGTAAGGCCGGCACCTTCAGTGTCATGAAACGGGGTGTGGGCTGCACCTTCAGGGGAGAAACGGTGAAGGCAGGCACCCTACAGTGCTGTGAACCGGGTGTGAGGGCCGGGCACCCCTTCAGTGCCAATGAATAGGGGTGTGGAGGGCTGGGCACCCCTTCAGTGACATGATCCGGGGTTCGAGGGCCGGGCATCTCCTGCACCATGACCCGGGTATGAGGGCGGAACCGCTTCAACCCCATGAGCCGTGGGTGAGGGCCAGGCACCCCTTAGGTCCATGACCTGTGAGGCCGTGCACCCTTTCAGTGCCATGACCGGGGTGAGGGCTGGGCACCCCTTCAGTGTCATGAACGGGGTGTGAGGGCGGGCACCCTCAGTGGGATGAACGGGGTGAAGGCCAGGCACCTACAGTGCTCTGGAACCGGGGTGTGAGGGCAGGGCACCCTTCAGTGCCATGAATAGGGGTGTGAGGGCCGGGCACTTCTTGACCACGGGGCGTCAGGCTGGGCAACCCTTTAGGTCCATGACCGGGTGTGAGGGCCGAACCCTTCAGTGACATGACCCGGGTGTGATGGCCGGGCACCTTTAGTGACATGACCCGGTGTGAGGGCCGGCACCCTCCAGCGTGACCCTGGAGGTGAGGCCGGGCACCCTTCAGTGTCAGAACTGTGGTGTGAGGCCGTCACTTTTATGCTGAACCGGTGAGGCTGGTCACCTTCAGTCATGAATAGTGGAGGGCCGGACCTCTTCAGTGACATACCCGGGTCACCGGGCAACCTTCAAGTCCATGAGCCGGGATGTGAGGCTGGGCACCCTGTTAGTGCTATGAAACGGGGTGTGAGGGCGGGGCACCCCTACAGAGCTAGTGAACCAGAGTAGAGGCCGGGCACCCTTCACATGACACGGGGTAAGGGCCGGGCACCTTTGAGTGCCATGAGCGGGGGGTATGAGGCCGGGCACGCTTCAGAGCTATGACCTGGGTGAGGGCTGGGCCAGTGATATGACCCTGGTGTGAGGACGGGCACCCTTCAATGATATGACCCGGGGTGAGGGCTGGCACTGTTTACTCTATGACCATGGGTGTGAGGGCTGGCATACCTGAGTGCCATGGCCAGGGGTGGACGGCTGGGCACCGCTTCAGTGCCGACCCGGGTGTGAGGGCCGGGCACCCTTCAGTGACATGACCAGGGCGTCAGGGCTGGACCACCCTTCAGTGCCATGAGCCGATGTGGGTCCGGCACCTTAAGTGCCATGAAGGGGTGGATGGCCGGGCACCCTGACAGAGCTATGAACTGTGTGAGGCCTGGCACCTATTCAGTGCCATGACCTGGGTGGTGAGGCACCTTTCTAGCATGCCATGAATCGGGGGTGGAGGCTGGGCACCCCTTCAGCTCCATGACCCGTGGTGTGAGGACCAGGAACTGCCACCCTGCATCTGGGTGTGAGGGCTGGCACCCTTTTAGGTCCATGACCCGGGGTGTGAGGGCCTGCACTTCAGTGACATGACTGGGGTGAGGGCCGGGCACCTTTCGGTGCCATGAATCGGGGTGTATGGCTGGGCACCCCTTCATGACCTGGTGTGAGGACCAGGAACCGCTTCAACCCCATGTCCCAGGATGAGGTCTGGCACCCTTTAGGCCCCATGACCTGTGGTGTGAGGGCTGCACCTTTTCAGTGACATGACCTGGGGTGTGAGGGCCGGGCACCCCTTTAGTGACATGACCGGTATGAGGGCCGCACCACCATGACCTGGTGAGGCCTGTCACTGTCAGTGCCATGACCGGGGTGGGGAGGGCTGGGCACATGCTTTAGCCGACCAGGGGTGAGGGCCGGCACCCCTTCAGTGACATGACCTGGGTGAAGGCAGGTACACCATGACCCGGATTGGAGAGCTGGCACCCTTCAGTGTCAGAACCGGGTGTGACGGCTTGGCTCTTCAGTGCTACGACCTGGGTGAGGGCCGGGCACCCTTCAGTGACATGACCTGTGAGGCTGGCAACCTTCAGTGTCATTAACCTGGTTGAGAGGGATGGGCACCTTAAATGCCATGAAACGGGGTGTGAGTGCCGGGCACCCATACAGTGCATTGAAAAAGGTGTGTGGTCCGGCACCTTCACTTGACCTGGGGTGTCAGGGCTGGCACCTTCACTTTGGCCCTTGGTGTCAGGGGCCGGGCACCCTCCAGCACCATGACCCGGGTGTGAGCGCCCCATAAGTGACATGAGCCCGGGTGTGGGCAGGGCACCCTACAGTGTTATGAACTGGGGTGTGAGGGCCGGGCACCTTCACATGACCCGGGGTGAGGGCCAGGCACCCATTAGCACTATGACCCGGGGTGAGGACGGGGCACCCCTTCAGTACCATGACCTGGGGAGGGCTGGGAACATATCAGAGCTATGAATCGGGTGAAAGCCGGGCATCCCTTAGCACCATGACCTGGGTGAGGGCCAGGCACCCTGCAGTGCTATGACCCGGGTGTGAGGACGGGCACTCCTTCAGCACTGACGACCGGGGTGTGAGGCCGGAACCGTCAACCCCATGATCCGTGGTGGCTGGGCACCTTTAGGTCCATGACCCGGGGTGTGAGGGCTGTGCATCCTGTAAGTGCCATGACCCGGGGTGTGACGGCAACCTTTCAGTGTCTAACCAGGTTGTGAGGGATGGGCACCCTTAAATGCCATGAACGGGGTGTGAGTGCCGGGCACCCATAAAGTGCATTGAAAGGGTGTGTGGTCCGGGCACTCTTCACTTGACCCGGGGTGTCAGGCCGGGCACCTCCAGCACCATGACCCGGGGTGTGAGGCGGGCACCCCATACTGACATGAGCTGGGGTGAAGACCGTGCACCCCTTCAGTGCCATGACCCGGGTGTGAGGCTGGGCTCCCCTCAGTGCCATGAATCGGTGTGATGGCCGTGCACCCCTTCAGTGCCATGAACCGGGTCGTGAGGGCCGGGCACCCTTCAGTGACATGATCCGGGCTGAGGGCCTGGCACCCTCCAGCACCATGACCCGGGTGTGAGGGCGGAACCGTCAACCCCATGACCCGTGGTGTGAGGGCAGAAACCTTTAGGTCCATGACCTGGGGTGTGAGGCCGTGCACCCTTCAGTGCCATGACCCGGGGTGTGAGGGCCGGGCACCTTCAGTCATGAAACGGGTGTGAGGGCCGGGCACCCTCGTGATATAACGGGTGTGAAGGCCAGGCACCCCTTTACTGCTGTGAACCGGGGTGTGAGGGCCGGCACCCCTTCAGTGCCATGAATAGGGGTGTGAGGGCCGGCACCCCTTCAGTGACATGACCCGGGGCGTCAGGGCTGGGCAACCCTTAGGTCCATGACCGTGGAGGGCTGTGAACCCCTTCAGTGACATGACCCGGTGTGATGTCCGGGCACCCTTTAGTGACATGACCTGGGGTGTGGAGGGCTGCACCCTCCAGCACTGTGACCCGGAGGTGAGGGGCCGGGCACCCCTTCAGTGTCATGAACTGGTGTGAGGGCTGGTCACCCCTTTCAGTGCTGAACTGGGTGTGAGGGCCGGTCACCCTTCAGTGTCATGAATATGGTGTGAGGCCGGGCACCCTTCAGTGACATGACCCAAGCGTCAGGCCGGGCAACCCTTCAGTGCCATGAGCCGGATGAGGGCTGGCACCTGTTAGTGCCATGAAACGGGTGAGGGCGGGGCACCCCTACAGAGCTATGAACTGAGGAGGGCCGGGCACCTTCACATGACACGGGAGGGCCGGGCACCTTTTGAGTGCCATGAGCCGGGGATGAGGCCGGGCACGCCTTCAGAGCTATGACCCGGGGGTGTGAGGGCCGGGCATTTTTCAGAGATATGACCCTGGGTGTGAGGGACGGGCACCCCTTCAATGATATGACCCGGGGGTGAGGGCCGGGCACTGTTTAGCTCTCTATGACCAGGGTGAGGCCGGGCATACCTTGAGTGCCATGGCCAGGGGTGTGACGGCCGGGCACCGCTTCAGTGCCATGACCTGTGTGAGGGCCGGGCACCCTTCAGTGACATGACCCAGGGCGTTGGGCCGACACCTTCAGTGCCATGAGCTGTGAGGTCCGGGCACCACTGCCATGAAACGGGGTGGAGGCTGGCACCCTGACAGAGCTATGAACGTGTGAGGGCTGAGCACCTATTCAGTGCCATGACCCGTGAGGGCTGGGCACCAGTGCCATGAATCGGGGTGTGATGGCCGGGCACCCCTTCAGCTCCATGACCCGTGGTGTGAGGACCAGGAACTGCTTCAACCCCATGACCCGGGTATGAGGGCTGGCACCCTTAGGTCCATGACCGTGTGAGGGCTGCACCCCTTCAGTGACATGACCGGGGTGTGTGGAGGCTGGGCACCTTTCGGTGCCATGAATCGGGGTGATGGGCGGGCACCCCTTCAGCTCCATGACCCGTGGTGTGAGGACCAGGAACCGCTTCAACCCCATGACCCAGGATGAGGGCCGGGCACCCCTTCAGTGACATGACCTGTGAAGGCAGGGCACCCTCCAGCACCATGACCCGGGATTGCAGGCCGGGCACCCCTTCAGTGTCATGAACTGGGTGACGGGCTGGCTCCCTCTCAATGTGACCCGGTTGAGGGCTGGGCACGCTCAGAGCTATGACCAGGGGTGTAAGGGCTGGGCCAGTGATATGACCTGGGTGTGAGGGACGGCACCTTCAATGATATGACCGGGGGTGAGGCCGGCACCTGCTTAGGCCTCTATGACCAGGGGTGAGGCCGGGCATACCTGAGTGCCATGAAAGGGTGGGAGGGCCGGGCACCCCTGACAGAGCTTATGAACTGGGGTGTGAGGCCGAGCACCTATCTCAGTGCCATGACCGGGGTGTGAGGGCTGGCACCCTTTCAGTGCTGGCGAATCGGGGTGTGATGGCCGGGCACCTTCAGCTCCATGACCCGTGGTGTGAGGACCAGGAACTGCCTAACCCCATGACCCGGGTGAGGCTGGCACCTTTAGGTCCATGACCCGGGTGAGGGCCGTGCACCCCTTCAGTGACATGACCGGGTGTGTGTGAGGCTGGGCACCCCGGTGCCATGAATCGTGTGATGGCCGGGCCAGCTCCATGACCCGTGGTGAGGACCAGAACCGCTTCAACCCCATGACCCAGGATGTGAGGGCCGGCACCCTTCAGTGACATGAACCGTGTGGAGGGCAGGGCACCCTCCAGCACCATGACCGGATTGAGAGGGCCGGCACCTTCAGTGTCAGTGAACTGGGGTGGTGACGGCTGGCTCTTCAGTGCCATGACCTGGGGTGTGGAGAGGCCGGGCACCCCTTCAGTGACATGACCTGGGGTGTGGAGGGCCGGGCAACCTCAGTGTCATTAACCTGGTTAGAGGGATGGGCACCTCTTAAATGCCATGAAACGGGGTGTGAGTGCTGGCACCCATACAGTGCATTGGTGGGGTGTGTCCGGCACCCCTTCACTTGACCTGGGGTGTCAGGGGCACTCTTCACGGCCCTTGAAACAGGGCCGGGCACCCTCCAGCACCATGACCCGGGGTGAGGCCAGGCACCCTTAAGTAACACGACCCGTGTGAGGGCGGCACCCCTCCACACCATGAACCGGGGGTGAGGGCAGGGAACCCTTCAGTGCCATGACCCGGGTGTGTGGGCCAGGAACCTTCTGCCACAAGCACCGTGTAAGCCGGGCACCTCAGGCACCATGACCCGAGGGTGTGAGGGTAGGCACCCTTCAGTGCCAGAATCGGGGTGTGAAAGCCGGGAACCCCTTCAGCACTGCGACCTGGGTGAGGGCCAGGCACCTTCAGTGCCATGACCCGGGTGTGAGGGCGGCACCCTTCGTGACATGAACAGGGGTGAGGCCAGGCACCTCCACACCATGACCGGGGTGGGGCTGGGAACCGCTTCAACCCATGATCCGTGGTGGTGGTCGGGCACCCTTAGGTCCATGACCCGGTGAGGCCGCACCCTTTAGTGCCATGACCCGGGGTGTGAGGCCGGGGACCCTTTCAGTGCTATGAATCGGGTGAAAGCCGGGCACCCTTCAGCACTGCGACCCGGGGTGAGGGCCAGGCACCCTTCAGTGCCGTGACCCGGTGAGGAAGGGCACCTTCAGTGACATGACCCGGGGTGTGAGGGCGGGCACCAGCAAGCATGAACGGGGTGTGAGGGCGGCACCTTTCAGTGATGAACGGGTGGGCTGCTGCACCACAGTGCTGGGGAACTGTCAGAGGCCGGGCACCCCTTCAGCACGAATAGGGGTGTGAGGGCCCGGCACCCTTCAGTGACATGACCCGGGGCGTCAGGGCCGGGCAACCTTGTGTCCATGACCCGGGGTAGGACCATGCACCTTTAGTCCATGACCCGGGTGTGAGGCCGTGGAACCCCTTCAGTGACATGACCCGGGTAGCGAGGCGGGCACCCTTTAGTGACATGACCCAGGTGTGAGGGCCGGGCACCTCCAGCACCATGACCCGGAGTGTGAGGGCCGGGCACCCTTCAGTGTCATGAACTGTAGGCCGGGCACTTTCAGTGCCATGAATCGCCTGTGAAGGCCGGGCACCCTACAGGCAACATGAACCGGGGTGGGAGGCCGGTGACCCCTTCAAAGGCCATGAATAGGGGTGTGAGGGCCGGGCGCCCTTCAGTGACATGACCCCGGCCAGGGCCGGGCACCCATCAGCACCATAACCCGGGTGTGGAGAGTTTGGGCACACCTCAATGACATGACTGGGGTGTGAAGGCTGGCAACCTTTAGTGACATGACCGGGGTGTGAGGGCTGGCCACCCTCACACCATGACCCGCCGTGCACCCCTTCAGTGCCATGAATAGGGGTGTGAGGGTCGGGCACCCCTTCAGTGACATGACCCGGGGCGTCAGGGCCGGGCAACCCTTTAGGTCCATGACCCGGGGTGTGAGGGCCATGCACCCCTTTAGGTCCATGACCCGGGGTGTGAGGGCCATGCACCCCTCCAGCACCATGACCCGGGGTGTAAGGGCTGGGAACCGCTTCAACCCCATGATCCGTGGTGTGAGGGCCGGGCACCCCTTTAGGTCCATGACTCGGGGTGTGAGGGCCGTGCACCCTTTAAGTGCCATGAAATGGGGTGTGAGGGCCGGGCACCCCTACAGAGCTATGAACCAGAGGGTGAGGGCCGGGCACCCCTTCACTGACACGAGGTGTGAGGGCCGGGCACCTTTTCAGTGCCATGACCCGGGGTATGAGGGCCGGGTACGCCTTCAGAGCTATGACCCGGGGTGTGAGGGCCGGGCATTTTTTCAGTGATATGACCCTGGGTGTGAGGGACGGGCACCCCTTCAATGATATGACCCGGGGGGTGAGCGCCGGGCACTCGTTTAGCTCTATGACCAGGGGTGTGAGGGCCGGGCATACCTTCAGTGCTATGGCCAGGGGTGTGACGGCCGGGCACCGCTTCAGTGCCATGACCCGGGGTGTGAGGGCCGGGCACCCCTTCAGTGACATGACCCAGGGCGTCAGGGCCGGACACCCCTTCAGTGCCATGAGCCGGGGTGTCAGTGCCAGGCACCCCTTCAGCACCATTACCCAGAGTGTTAGGGCCGGGCACGCTTCAGTGACATGACCCGGGGTGTGAGGGGCGGGCACCCTTTCAGTGTCATGAAACGGGGTGTGAGGGCCGGGCACCCTTTCAGTGTGATGAAACGGGGTGTGAAGGCCGGGCACCCCTACAGTGCTGTGAACCGGGTTGTGAGGGCCGGGCACCCCTTCAGTGCCATGAATAGGGGTGTGAGGGCCGGGCACCCCTTCAGTGACATGACCCGGGGCGTCAGGGCCGGGCAACCCTTTAGGTCCATGACCCGGGGTGTGAGGACCATGCACCCCTTTAGGTCCATGACCCGGGGTGTGAGGGCCGTGAACCCCTTCAGTGACATGACCCGGGTAGCGAGGGCCGGGCACCCCTTTAGTGACATGACCCAGGGTGTGAGGGCCGGGCACCCCTCCAGCACCATGACCCGGAGTGTGAGGGCCGGGCACCCCTTCAGTGTCATGAACCGGGGTGTGAGGGCCGGGCACCCTTTCAGTGACATGAACCGCGGTGTGAAGGCCGGGCTCCCCTACAGTGCTATGAACCGGGGTGTGAGGGCCGGTGACCCCTTCAGTGCCATGAATAGGGGTGTGAGGGCCGGGCACCCCTTCAGTGACATGACCCTCGGCGTCAGGGCCGGGCAACCCTTCAGTGCCATAAGCCGGGATGTGAGGGCCGGGCACCCCTTTAGTGCCATGAAACGGGGTGTGAGGGCCGGGCACCCCTACAGAGCTATGAACCAGAGTGTGAGGGCCGGGCACCCCTTCACTGACACGGGGTGTGAGGGCCGGGCACCTTTTCAGTGCCATGACCCGGGGTATGAGGGCCGGGCACGCCTTCAGAGCTATGACCCGGGTGTGAGGGCCGGGCATTTTTTCAGTGATATGACCCTGGGTGTGAGGGACGGGCACCCCTTCAATGATATGACCCGGGGCGTGAGGGCCGGGCACTCGTTTAGCTCTATGACCACGGGTGTGAGGAACGGGCATACCTTCAGTGCCATGACCCGGGATGTGAGGGCCGGTCACTCGTTCAGTGCCATGACCCGGGGTGTGAGGGCCGGTCCCTCCTTCAGTGCCATGACCCGGGGGGTGAGGGCCGGGCACCTTCAGTGCCAGGCGGGGTGTCAGTGCCAGCACCTTACCCAGAAGTAGTGGGGCCGGGCTCGATTTCAGTGCCAGAATCAGGTGTGAGGCAGGCTCCCCTCAGCACCATGACCCGGGGTGTGAGGCCGAGAACCCCTTCAGTGTCATGACCCGGGGTGTGAGGCCGGGCACCTCAGCACCATGACCCAGGGTGTGAGGGCAGGGAACCACTTCAGTGCCATGACCCGGGGTGTGGGGCCGGGCACTGTGTGACCCGAGGTTTGAGGCGGACACCCTTTCAGTGACATGACCCGGGGTGTGAGTTCGAGACACCTCCAGCACCATGACCCGGGTGTGAGGTTCAGGCACACCTTCAGTGCCATGACCCGGGGTGTGAGGCTTCAGCACCATGATCCAGGTGTTGGGATTCAGTGCCAGAACCAGGGGTGTGAGGGCGGGCACCCATCCACCATAACCCGGGGTGTGAGGTTGGACACACAGTCAATGACATGACTCCGGGGTGTGAAGGAGGCCCCCTTAGTGACATGACCCGGGGTGTGAGGGCGGGCACCCTCAGACCCCATGACCGGGGTTTGAGGTCGGGGACCTTTCAATGCCGTGACATGACTCGGGGTGTGAGGGCCGGGCACCCCTCCATCACGCGACCCGGGGTGTGAGGGCCAAGGAACCGCGTCAACCCAGTCCGTGGTGTGAGGGCTGGGCACCCCTTTGGGTCCATGACTTGGGGTGTGAGGGCCGTGCACCCCTTTCAGTGCCATGACCGGGGTGTGAGGGCGGGCACCCCTTCAGTGTCATGAAGCAGGGTGTGAGGGCCGGAGCACCCTTTCAGTCGCGATGAACGGGGTGTGAAGGCTGGGCACCCCTACAGTGATGTGAACCGGGTTTGTAGGGCCCGTGCACCCCTTCAGTGCCATGAATAGGGGTGTGAGGGTCGGGCACCCCTTCAGTGACATGACCGGGGCGTCAGGGCGAACAGCCCTTTGGGTCCATGACCCGGGGTGTGAGGGGCCATGCACCTTTAGGTCACTGACCGAGGGGTGTGGTGCGTGGAACCCCTTCAGTATTATGACCGAGGGTGTGAGGGCCGGGCACCCCTTAAGTGACGCGGCAGGGTGTGTGAGGGCGGGCACCCCTTCAGTGTCATGAACGGGGTGTGAGGGCGGGCACCTTTCAGTGCTCATGAATCGCGGTGTGAAGGCCGGGCACCCACAGTGCTATGAGCCGGGGTGTGAGGGCCGGTCACCTTCAGTGACATGACGCTGGGCGTCAGGGCCGAGCAACCCTTCAGTGCCATGAGCGGGATGTGAGGGCGGGCACCCCTTTAGTGCCATGAGAGCAGGGTGTGAGGCGGGCACCCTACAGTGATGAACCGGGTTGTGAGCCCGTGCACCCCCTTCCAGTGCCATGAATAGGGGTGTGAGGTCAGGCACCCCTTTCAGTGACATGACCCGGGGCGTCAGGGCCGGGCAACCCTTTAGGTCCATGACCCGGGGTGTGAGGGGCATGCACCCCTTTGGGTCCATGACCCTGGGTGTGAGGCCGTGAACCCCTTCAGTGACATATGACCCGGGGTGTGAGGGGCCGGGCACCCCTTAGTGACATGACCCAGGGTGTGAGGGCCGGGCTGGCACCCCTTCAGTGTCATGAACCGGGGTGTGAGCCGGAGCACCCTTTCAGTGCCATGAATCGCGGGTGTGAAGGCCGGGCACCCCTACAGTGCTATGAACAGGGGTGTGAGGGGCGGTCCACTTCAGTGACATGACCTGAGCGTCAGGGCCGAGGCAACCCTTCAGTGCCATGAGCCGGGATGTGAGCCGGGCACCTTTAGTGCCATGGAAACGGGGTGTGAGGCCGAGGCACCTGCAGAGCTATGAACCAGAGTGTGAGGGGCCCAGGCACCTTCACTGACACACGGGTTGTGAGGGCCAGGCACCTTCTCGGTCACCATGACCCGGGGTATGAGGCCGGAAGGCACGCCTTCCAGAGCTATGACGCGGGGTGTGAGGGCCGAGCATTTTTACAGTGATATGACCCCTGGGTGTGAGGGTTGGGCACCTTCAATGATATGACCCGGGGGTTAGGGCCGGGCACTCGTTTAGCTCTATGACCACGGAGGAGCCCAGGCATGCCCAGTGCCATGACCCGGGGTGTGAGGGCCAGTCCTCCCCTTCAGTGCCATGACCCGGGTGTGAGGGCTGGTCCCTCCTTCAGTGCCGCCATGACCCGGGGGTGAGGCCGAGCACTCGTTTAGCTCTATGACGAGGGTGTGAGGAGCCGGGCATACCTTCAGTGCCATGGCCAGGGGTGTGACGGCCGGAGCACCGCTTCAGTGCCATGACCCAGGGTGTGGGCCGGAGCACCTTCGGTGACATGACCCAGGGCGTGGGGCCGGACACCTTCAGCACCATGACCCGGGGTGTGAGGGCAGGGGCACCCCTTCAGTACCATGACCCGGGGAGGTGTAGGGCCAGGCACCCCTTCAGTGAAATCACCGGGGGTGTGAGCTGGGCACCCCTTCATTGACATAACCTGGGATGATGGCCGGGCACCCTTTCAGTGACATGACCCTGGGTGTGAGGGCCGGGCACCCCTCAGCACCATGACCCGGGATGAGGGCCGGGCACCCTTTCAGTAACATGACCCGGGGTGTGAGGGCCGGGCACCCCTCCAGCACCATGACCCGGGGTGTGAGGGCCGGGAACCCCTTCAGTGTCATGACCCGGGGTGTGAGGGCCGGGCACCTCAGTACCATGACCCGGGGTGTGGGCCGGGAACCCCTTCCCAGTGCCATGACCCAGGGTGTGAGGGCCAGGCACCTTCCAATGACATGACCCGGGGTTTTGAGGGCCGGACACCCTTTCCAGTAACATGACCCAGGGTGTGGTTCGGGCACACCTCAGCACCATTACCGAGGTGTGAGGTTCAGGCACAACTAGTGCCATGACCCGGGGTGTGAGGCCGGGAACCCTTCAGCACACATGATCCAGGGTGTTGGGCTGAGCTCGATTTCAGTGCCAGAACCGGGGTGTGAGAGCCGGGCACCCCATCAGCACCATAACCCGGGGTTAGAGGTTCCGGGCACACCTTCCAGCCCGAGCATGACCCGGGTGTGAGGTTCGGGCACACCTCCAGCACCATGACCCGGGGGTGTGAGTTTCGGGCACACCTTGTTACGACCGTGTCGTATTTTTCTTTTATATAACATGCTTCCATATTATTCCTGTAATGCTGTGTTGTATTCACTATTATATAATCTAATCACCTTACCCTGTGCTGTTAAGGTTTTAACTGTTATTTGTTCAAACCCATTTTGTATTGTAACCGGCATTCTTTGTTCTCTAACGACCATCTGCATCGTTAAACGACCCACCGGCAGGTCGAGTGCGGGAACCGACCTTATATGGGATAGCCCTGCAACTGACGGAGTTAGTTCAGTCCTCTTGTCTACAGTACACATCCTTTGTGTGGTGTCACTTGTTATAAACTTAATTTATTTGTGTTGTTCCTGTTGCCACCAATGTGGTATAGCCTATGTGAGTACCTATTTATGTCTCTGTTTGTGTCCATCAGTATTTGCTTAGTTGAATTCAAGTAATTCAGTGTTGTTTCACGTTAGTTAATTTCAGTGATAGTTTTTATATGTTTATGCAGTGTTAACGTAATCAATGCTTATTTTATTCTTTTGATGTTTCGATGTTTTGTATCACTTGTGTCTTAAAAGTTTCGATGGTGAATTAATTTGTTGTGACAGCCTACGAGGCTCTTTATTGTGTTAATATTTAATCAATTAAATTCTTAAGGTTTACTATATATATTTTTGTCTCTTTTAATTTACTTCACTTTTTTGTTTGGTTACGCCTAGAACCTGGATATTAAAGTAAATTAAGAGAGCGGTACGTAACAACAGCTTCAATGACATGACCCGGGGTGTGAGGGCCCGGGCACCCCTTTAAGTGACATGACCAGGGGTGTGGGGCCGGTCACCCCTCAGACACCATGACCCGGGTTTTTGAGGGTCGGGGACCTTTCAGTGCCATGAATGGGGTGTAGAAAGCCGAGAGCATCCCTTCAGCACCATAATGAACCGGGGTGTGGGGGCCAGGCGCACCCCCTGCAGTGCCATGACCCTGGGTGTGAGGACAGGCACCCCTCCACCACCATGACCCGGGGTGTGAGGGCCGGGAGCCGTTTCCAACCCCCATTTGACCCGTGGTGTGAGGGCTGGGCACCTTTGGGTCCATGATACGAGGTGTGAGGGCCTTGCACCCCTTCAGTGCCATGACCCGGGTGTGAGGGCGGAACTGCCCTCGATGTCATGAAACGGGGTGTGAGGTCGAGCACCCCTACAGTGTTGCGGGCAGGGGTGTGGGCCGGGCACCCCTTCACATGACCCGGGGTGTGTGACGGTCGGCACCACTTCGAGTGAAATGAATCGGGGTGTGAGGGCGGGCACCTTCAGCACCATTACCCAGGTGTTATGGCGGGCTCGAATTCAGTGCCAGAATCGGGGTGTGAGGCCGGGAACCCCATCCAGCACCATGACCCGGGGTGTGATGGCAGAACGCTTCAACATGACCGGGTGTGAGGGCCGAGGCACCACTCCGGAAGCACCATATGACCCGAAGGTGTGAGGCGGGCACCCCTTCAGTTCCAGGAATCGGGGTGTGACAGCCGGGGCCCCTTCAGCACCATGACCCAGATTGAGGGCCAGGCACCCCTTCAGTGCCATGACCCGGGGTGTGAGGGCCGGGCGCCTTCAGTGACATGAACCGGGGTGTGTGAGGGTGGGCACCCCTCCAGCAGCACCATGACCTGGGGTGTAGGGCCGGGGAACCCGCTTCAACCCCATGATCCGTGGTGTGAGGGCGGACACGCCCAGGTCCATGACCCGGGGTGTGAGGGCCGTGCACCCCTTTTAAGTGCCATGACCCGGGGTGTGAGGGCCGGAGACCCTTTCAGTGCCATGAATCGGGGTGTGAAAGCGGGCACCCCTTCAGCACCATGACCCGGGGTGTGAGGGCCAGGCACCCCTTCAGTGCCGTGACCCGGGGTGTGAGGGCCGGGCACGCTTAAGTGACATGACCCGGGGTGTGAGGCGGGCATTCTCAACACCATGACCTGGGGTGTGAGGGCCGGGAACGTCAACCCCATGATCCGTGGTGTAGTGCGGGCACCTTTAGGTCCATGACCCGAAGGGTGTGAGGGCCGTTCACCCTTTCAGTGCCATGACCGGGGTGTGAGGGCCGGGCACCCTTTCAGTGTCGCAGAAACGGGGTGTGAGGGCCGGAGGCACCCCTTTCAGTGCGATGAAACGGGGTGTGAAGGCCGCGCACCCCTACAGTGCTGCTGTGAACCGGGGTGTGAGGCCGTGCACCCCTTCAGTGCCATGAATAGAGGTGTGAGCCCAGGCACCCATTCAGTGACATGACCGGGGCGTCAGGGCCGGGCAACATACAGGTCCATGACCCACCTTGGTGGCGAGGAGCCATGCACCCTTTGAGTCCATGACCCGGGGGTGTGAGGGCAGCGCGATTGCCAGTGACATGACCCAGGGTGTGAGGGCCGGGCACCCCTCCAGCACCATGACCCGGAGTGTGAGGGCCAGGCACCTACAGTGCTATGAA
>NW_024747351.1:0-3070 GCF_018991925.1 Homarus americanus
CTCACTAACCTAACACCATCACCCACACTAACACCAACACGCACACTAACACCAACACCCACAGAAACACCAACACCCTAACTAACACCAACACCCACACAAACACCAACACTCTAACTAACATAACACCCTCACTAACCTAACACCATCACCCACACTAACACCTACACGCACACAAACACCAACACCCACACTAACACCAACACCTTAACTAACACTAACACCCTCACTGACCTAACACAAACACCCTCACTAACACCAACACCCTCACTAACACCAACACCCTAACTAACACCAACTCCCTAACTAACACAAACACCCTCACTAACCTAACACCATCATCCACACTAACACCAACACCCTCACTAACACCAACACCCTCACTAACACCAACACCCTCACCAACACCAATACCCTCACTAACACCAACACCCACACTAACCTAACACCAACACCCTCACTAACACCAACCCCCTCACTAACACCAATAACCTAACTAACACCAACACCCTCACTAACCAAACAACAACACTTTCACTAACACCATCACCCACACTAACAAAAACACACTCACTAACACAAACGCCCTCACCCACACCAACACCCTCCCTAACACCATCACCCACACTAACACCAACACGTACACCAACACCAACACCCACAGTAACACCAACACCCTAACTAACACCAACACCCACACTAACACCAAAACACACAGTAACACCAACACCCTCACTAACACCAACACCCTCACTAACACCAACACCCACACTAATACCTACACCCTCACTAACACCAACACCCACACTAACACCAACACCCTCACTAACACCAACACCCTCACTAACACCAACACCCTCACTGACACCAACTACCTAACTAACACCAACACCCTCACTAACCTAACACCAACCCCCTCACTAACTCCAACACCCTCACTGACACCAACACCCTAACTAACACTAACACCCTGCCTTTGCTTACCCACTAACTAACACACCCTCCCTCTTTAAACACCTCACCTAACACCAAGCTTACACCTAACACCAACACCCTCACTAACACACACTTGTCAACCCTCAGTGAGACAGGACGTGCCCGGAAGGCGCTCCAGGTTTTAGCAGCCAGGCCGAGCCTGTTTGGCCCTGCCCACTCCCCCTGCTATACCCCTACCAGCCTTACTACACCAGGATCGATTCAGCAAAACATTCCAGTGATTAGTGAACGATTGATTACGGAGCAGTGTTCCTATAGTGCACTTAAGGAACTTTCTCGGCAAAGCATTCTAGTCATCAGTGCAATAAGTGATTATCATACAGTGCTCGATAGTGCACCCCAAGGAAAAGTCAGACAGTGGGCACTTTATCGATCACCTTTAAAGTGCCAGTGACAAGGACCACCGCGGTGTTTACATATATCGTGAAAACTGTGTCGGCAACCCCAAGCACCAGGGACAAGGACCCACGGTCTTTACGACTGACAAATATTAACAGATGTCTACCAGTGTCAGTGTCCCTCAAAGTGCCGCCAGTGACAAACACTTCCGTCCGCCCACAACAGATCTCAACAGATGGCCACCAATCACTTACTCCCGACGCAGTCTGTACCATCTAAAGCGTGGGAACGGTTATCCTGATGGCAGTGTTATCTCGCGACTCAAGTCACTGAAAATATTCCACGCGCGGAGCCGTAGACAAGGCCGTCATACACATAAGCCCATTAGAACTGTAACCTCCACTAGGAAACCGGAGAAACCCACCCCTGACAGACCATACCACCACACTGAAGTTCCACGGATATGGTATGATCTCCCGTCTTTACTGCTATCCAACGTCACTTCCCTAGCTAACAAGTTCGACGAGCTGGCAACTACAGTCAGGTCAACCGCCACGAGCGTCGTTGCCATATGTGAGGCTTGGCAAATTGTGCCTGAAACGTGTCATATTGAGGGATATCAACTCTTCATCACCTTCGTGTACAAAGACGCGGAGGGGGCGTTGCCCTCTTCTGTCAAGATGACCTACGCCCGTCACGCCTGGATGTTCAAGTCCCAGCAGATGTGGAAGCATTATGGGTACGTGTCGTGCTACGGGCCCACCCACGCAACACTGCTTCCATTATAATCTGTGTGGCATACCATCCGCCTCGATCACCCACCAGAGACACTGTTATCAATCACCTCATCACCACCTCAGACCACCTCAGAGTTAGGTACCCATGTGCCAAGTTAGTATTATGTGGGGACTTAAATGAAATTGACACCACTGATATCCAGGACCATCTATCACTATCACAAGTTGTGACCTTCCCCACACACGGTCAAAATACCCTTGACCTTATCTTAACTGACTTAGCGGACCAGTACCAACCACCTCAACCAATGCCTCCTATCGGGTGTAGCACACACTTATCAGTGCTCTGGTCCCCAGCTGCCACTCCCACTCAAGTACAGAGACCCTACATCAAGACCTACAGGCCGATTACTGACTCTGCAGTGCGCCTCTTCGGGCAGTGGATAGTTCACCATCCCTGGACTGAAGTACTTAGCGTGGATGACGTGGAAACCAAATGGATAAATTATGCCAACACCACCACGGAAGCTCACCACCACTTCTTCCCCGAGAAGTCCGTCAGATCTCACCCAGCTGACTTGCCCTGGATCACACCTCGGATCAAAAGACTTATGCAACAGAGAGACAGAGCCTTTCATCTCAATGACCACATCCGCTACAGGTCACTTCGCAACCGAGTCATCCGCGAAATACGCACTGCAAAGAAGTCCCACTACCCAACCAAATTACAACACCTGAAGCAGACCAACATCAGTCAATGGTATGGTAAGCTTAAAGAACTCTGTGGACTAAACAATAAGACACACCCCCTCCCCTTCCTTAGCCATCTCACTAATGGTGACGCAGCTGAGCAAACAAATAACCATTTCGCTACTATATGCCAGACGCTCCCATGGCTTGACACAACCACTCTCCCTGCTTACCTACCAGCCCCCCTTCCCACTGACTTAGTAGAAGAATTTGACGTAGCAAAACGCCTGGACAAACTAAAATTAAAA
>NW_024747352.1:0-16821 GCF_018991925.1 Homarus americanus
CCTGATTGAGTATAACATATCCCCTGATCGTGCATAACAATCTCCTCTAATCGAGTATAATAAAGGCCCCTGATCGAGTATAACAAAGACCCTTGATCGAGTATAACAAGATCCCCTAATCGAGTATAACAAAGTCCCCTTATCGAGAATAACAAAGTCCCCTTTTCGAGTAAACAAAGTCCCCTGATCGAGTATAAGAAAGTTCCATGCTCGAGTATAACAAAATCCCCTAATCGAATATATCAAAGCCCCCTGATCGAGTACAACAAAGGCCACTGGTCGAGCATAACAAAGGACCCTGGTCGAGTATAACAAAGCCCCCTCATCGACTATAATAAAGGCCCTGATCGAGTATAACAAAGTCTCGTGATCGAGTATAACAAATTCCCCTGTTTCGAGTATAACAAAGGCCCCTTATATAGTATAACAAAGTCCCCTGATCGAGTATAACAAAGGCCCCTGATCGAGTATAACAAAGTCCCCAGATCGAGTATTAGAAAGTCCCATGGTCGAGTATAACAAAGTCACCTGATCGAGTATAACAAAGGGCCTTGATCGAGTATAACAAAGGCCACCGGTTGAGTATAACACATCCCCTGATCGAGTATAACATGTCCCCTGATCGTGTATAATAAAGTTCCCTGGTCGAGTACAGTAATGTCCCCTGATAGAATATAACAAAGCCCTCTCATCAAGTATAACAAAGTCTCCTGGTCGAGTATAACAAAGTCCTCTGATCGAGCATAACAAAGGCCCCTGGTCGAGTATAACAAAGCCCTCTGATCTAGTATAACAAAATCCCGTGATCGAGTATGGCAAAGGCCCTTGATCGAGTATAACAAATGCCCCTCATCGAGTATAACAAAGTCCCCTAATCGAATATAACAAAGCCCCCTAATCGAGTATAAAAAAGGCCACTGGTCGAGCATAAAAAAGGACCCTGGTCGAGTATAACAAAGTCCCCGGATCGAGTATAACAAATCCTACTCATCAGGTATAACAAAGTCCCCTGATCGAGTATAACAAATCCTACTCATCAGGTATAACAAAGTCCCCTGATCGAGTATAACAAAGTCCCCTGATCGAGATAATATCCTTTCAACAATCGAGATAATATCCTTTCAACAAGTCCACCGTAGTAATAAATTTTGCACAGCCTATGCTGTCTATTATATTTTCAATCAAAGGTAAAGGGTAGGAGTCTGAGACAGTGACCTGGTTCACTTTACGATAATCGGAACAGAAACGAAAACTGCTATCGGGTTTTGGAATGAGAAGGCAAGGTGAAGCCCAGGGGGAGGTACTAGGCTCAGCTAAGTTATGTTTTAACAAAAAATCTACCTCCTTTTTCATAATCTCTTTTTTTGTGGATTTAGTCGATATGCTGATTGCCTAATGGGCTGTACATCATTTGAGATTAGCTTAATATCATGTTTAAGTATATTGCAAAACCCTGGGAGGTCTGAGGTGACTTTAGGAAATGTTGATAATAACTTAGTGAGATCTTTTGCTTGAGATGGATTCAGAACAGAAAAATACTCATCCAAGTTGTTGAGTATGTGACTGTTAGCAGGGTTTTCTTTAGGTAGAAGGAAGTCTAAATTCTCCAATAGGTCCATGTCATCTGTCTCCGGCTCCGGCCCTGACAAAACCGTATGCAATACAGGTAGGCTTATAGCCTCTGGGATGTCTTCCTCTGACTGCCTGGAATGGTAAAGTTTCATGAGATTAATGTGAACAAGTTGTGAATCTTTTCTGCGATCAGGAGTATGGACTATATAGTTGAGAGGAGATAGTTTATTAGCAACTATATAGGGACCAGTAAACTTGCTTTTAAGGGGAGAGCCTGGAATGGGTAGAAAGAGTAACACTTTGTCACCTGGAGAAAATGATCTTTCAACTAATTTAGGTTGGGACTTCACCATTTTTTCTTGAACTTTTTTTAAGTTTGACTGAGCAATGGTTCAGACTTCAGTTAATTTGTCCCGTAAAGTGTCAATGTATTGGGAAACTGTTGCGGGCTTAATAGATGGAGTGTCAAACCACTGCTCCTTTACTATTTTAAGGGGTCCCCTAATTTGTCTCCCATATAGTAACTCGAACGGGGAGAAACCCAATGACTCCTGGGGACATTCCCTGATGGCAAAGAGTAACAAGTCTATACTTTCATCCCATTCCTTTTGGTGTTCTATACAGTATTTTTTGAGCATTGATTTGAAAGTTTGATGGAACCGTTCCAAGCAACCTTGGGATTGTGGGTGGTAAGCCGAAGATGTACAATGGTCCACACTGAGGTCTTTCATCACCTGTTTGAAAAGATTGCTTGTAAAATTGGTGCCCTGATCGGATTGGATCTCTTTAGGAATGCCCACTGAAGTGAAAAGGTGCAAAAGAGGTTTGATTACATTTTTTGAAGTGATGCTTTTAAGGGGAAAAGCCTCAGGATAACGTGTACTGGTATCCATAACTGTGAGCAGGAATTGATTTCCCTTCTTAGTCTTTGGTAATGGGCCCACACAATCCACAACAATCTTTTCAAATGGTGTAGAAAATACTGGGATGGGCTTAATGGGAGCTGCTGGTATACTTTCATTTGGTTTTCCTACCATTTGACAAATATGACAAGATTTTAGGTACTTTGACACATCCTTCCTAAGTCCAGGCCAGTAATAGTGTTGGAGGAGCTTTTTATATGTTTTCAGGATTCCCATATGTCCTGAAACACCATCATGGGCAAGGGCAATTAATGCTGGTCTGACTGAGGAGGGAATTACCACTTGATGTATTTCAGACCACGTGTCTAGATGGGCCCTTATCAAAACCCCTTCCTGATAATAAAAACACGGAAGGGTGTTAAAAGCTTTACCCTCAACTGCTGCATGATGAAGTTTATTCAAAGATGGATCAGATTGTTGGGGTTTAATGAGCTCATCCTTACTAATGGTCTTATTGTACAGATCTTCTGTGGGTAGGAAGATATTGGAGGTGGTTTTAGATGAAGAGGGCCCATTTCGCACACTCTGTGACCGGGTGACAGCACAAGATGGGAAAAGGTGAGGAATAGTTTCTTCAAGGTCAGTGGTGGAGTTGACAGGTAAGGGAGAGTCGACTGTCTTTATGTTGGGAACCACTAGATCTCCTACCAAGTCATTACCCAATAATAAATGAATGCCGCTCACAGGCATTGGATCTTTCCTAATGGCTACTTGCACTTCCCCAGTAATCAAGGGACATTGGAGGTGCACTTTAGCTAAGGGATAGGAAGAATGGGATGAGAGATCTGAAATTAGAACACTCTCATTAGTAAATGCGGTAGATATATCAGGAATGACGTTAAATAGGAGGATAGATTGTGCTGCGCCCGTATCACGTAGTATACGAATAGGGAATGAACGAGACCCCTCTATGATTGAAATTTTTCCCTCATAGGAGAATGAAGAGAAGAGATCCTGATGGGGCCTTTCCACATTGGTGGTTGCTATTGGTTTGAATTTGGGATCCAGGGAACTACTTTTAGAAGTTCGATACTTTGGGTGTTTACAAGACTGGATCGTATGGCCTGGTTTTTTACAGTAAGAACAATAAAACTTGGTTGCATCAGGGGGGGGGGTAGGTGTGGGACCTTTCGACCTACCACTCACATCCCCAAGGTTATCATCAGAGGACGACCTAACATGCCGGAAAGTACCACGTTCCCTACTGCCCAGTGACTCCACCAGCAAGGCGTATGCATCAGCCAGCTCAGCCGCACGCCCTAAATTAACCTCTCCACGCTCCTCCACATGCTTCAAGATGTGAAATGGTATCTTGCTCTTCCACTCCTCCAGGACTACCAAGTTTAACAAATCCTGAAATGTGGAGGTCTCTGTAGCCTCTAACCACTTCTTGAAAAACCTAAGCTTTTCTTGAGCAAACTCAACAAAGGTGTGTGAAAATGTTTTGGTGAGTTTACGAAACTTCTGCCGGTATCTATCTCGCGTGATAGTATAAGAGGTGAGGATATTCTTTTTTACGTTATCATAGTCATCAGTCTGGTCTAAACAGTTATAAACTCTACGAGCCTTACCACATAATTCAGGAACTAACACCGACACCCACTGGTCCTTAGGCCACTCATTCTTCCCGGCTATTTTCTCAAAAGTCCTAAATGACCCGTCCATATCGGATTCATCAAATTCGGGAACAAGGGAAGAAGCATTAGCAGGGTTAAAAGCAGCTAGTCTCTCTTTTAATGCCACTTCTTTTGATTTAAACTCCGATGTTAAGGTGACTTCTGTCTCTTTCACCTGTAGTTCTTTCAGTCTAACTTCCTGCTCCAACTTGGCCTGTTCCGACTTTTCCTCATGCTCCAACTTGGCCTGTTCCAACATTTCCTCATGCTCCAACTTGGCCTGTTCCAACTTTCCCTCATTCTCCAACTTGGCCTGTTCCAACTTTTCCTCCTGTTCCAACTTGGCCTGTTCCAACTCGAGTTCTTTCATTTTGATTTGGAACTCGAACCTAGCTCGTTCTAGTTCTAAGGCATCTACTCTTTGTGTTTTTTCTTGAGGGCTAGCCAGACCTGAGGCAACTTCTGAGTGAGGAGGGGTGGTGGATAGTGGTTGAAGTATCTTGGACATGGGCGTTAATTGGTCAACAGCGGATTCTTCCAAAACTTCTTGTTGAACCAACATTTCAATTACCTGATTTTTTAACATTTCCTTAGTCATTTGCTGTGAATATGGGATATTGTAATAGGTGGCTACACTTTTCCATTCTTTCTTCAGGACTTTGTTATACTCGACCAGGGGACTTTGTTCTACACGATCAGGGGATATGTTATACTCGATCAAGGGACTTTGATATACTCAGTCAGGAGGCTTTGTTATACTCAACCGGGGGCCTTTGTTATACTCGACCAGGGAAATTTGTTATACTCGATTAAGGGACTTTGTTATACTCAACCAAGGGACTTTGTTATACTCGATCAGGGGCCTTTGTTTCACTCGATCAGGGGACTTCGTTATACTCGACCAGGGGACTTTGTTATACTCGATCAGGGGAATTTGTAATAATCGATCAAGGTGCCTTTGTCATAACCGATCAGGGGACTTTGTTAGACTCGATGAGGGTCCTTTGTTATACTCGATGAGGGGCCTTTGTTATACTCAATCATGGGCCATTGTTATACTCAACCAGGGGAGTTTGTTATACTCGATAAGAGGAATTTGTTATACTCGACCAGGGGACTTTGTTATACTCGATCAGTGGAATTTGTTATACTCGACCAGGGGACTTTGTTATACACGATAATTGGACTTTGTTATATTCGATCAGAGGACTTTGTTATACTCGATCGGGGGACTTTATTTTACTAGGTCAGGGGGCTTTGTTTTACTCGATCAAGGGACTTTGTTAAACTCGATTAGGGGCCTTTATTATACTCGATCAAGGGCCTTTGTTATACCTGATCAGTGGACTTTGTTATACTCAATCAGAGGACTTTGGTATACTCGATCAGGGGACTTTGTCATACTCGACCAGGGGACTTTGTTATACTCGAACAGGGGGCTTTGTTATACTCGATCAGGGGACATTATTATACTCGACCAGGGAACTTTGTTATACACGATCAGGGATATGTTATACTCTATCAGGGGATGTGTTATACTCGATCAGGGGACTTTGATATACTCGATGAGGGGGCTTTATTATACTCGACCAGGGGCCTTTGTTATGCTCGATCAGGGTACTTTGTTATACTCGATGAGGGGCCTTTGTTATACTATATTGGGGACTTTTGTTATACTCGAACAAGGGGAATTTGTTATACTCGATCATGAGACTTTGTTATACTCGATCAGGGTCTTTATTATACTCGATCCGGGGGGTTTGATATACTCGATGAGGGGAATTTGTTATACTCGATCAGAGGGCTTTGTTATATTCGATTAGGGGACTTTGTTATATTCGGCCAGGGACCTTTGTTATGGTCAACCAGGGGACTTTGTTATTCTTGATGGGGGACTTTGTTATACTCGATCAGGGGGCTTTGTTTTCCTCGACCAGGGGACTTTGTTATACTCGATCAGGGGACTTTGTTATACTTGATCAGGGAACTTTGTAATATTCGATCAGGGGGGCTTTGTTATAATCGACCAGGGTCCTTTGCTATACTCGATCAGGGGACTTTGTGATACTCGATCAGGGGGCTTTGTTATACTCAACCAGAGGGCTTTGTTATACTCGATCAGGTGGTTATGTTATATTCGACCAGGGACTTTGTTATACTCGATTAGCTCGCTTTGTTATACTCGATCAGGGGACATTACTATACTCGACTAGGGGCCTTTGTTATACTCGATGAGGGGGCTTTGTTTTCCTCGATCAGGGAACTTTGTTATACTCCATCAGGGACTTTGTTATACGCCATCAGGGACTTTCTAATGCTCCATTAGGGGCCTTTGTTATACTCGACCAGGGGACTTTGTTATGCTCGATCAGGGGGCGTGGTTATACTCGACCAGGGTGCTTTGTTATGCTCGACCAGGGGCCTTTGTTATGCTCGATAAGGGGGCTTTGTTATATTCGATTAGGGAACTTTGTTATACTCGACCAGGGGCCTTTGTTATGTTCAACCAGGGGACTATGTTATACTCGATGAGGGGACTTTATTATACTCGATGAGAGGGCTTTGTTTACCTCGACCAGGGGAGTTTGATATACTCGATCAGGGGACTTTGTTATACTTCATCAGGGGACTTTGTAATATTCGATCAGGGGGGCTTTGTTATACACGACCAGGGGCCTTTGTTATGCTCGATGAGGGGACTTTGTTATACACGATGAGGGGCCTTTGTTATACTCGATCAGGGGACTTTGTTATACTCGATTAGCGGGCTTTGTTATACTAGACCAGGGTGCTTTGTTATGCTCGACGAATGGCCTTTGTTAAACTCGACCATGGGGCTTTGTTATATTCGATTAGGGGACTTAGTTATACTCGACCAGGGGCCTTTGTGATACTCGACCAGGGACTTTGTTATACTCGATTAGCTCGCTTTGTTATACTCGATCAGGGGACATTACTATACTCGACTAGGGGCCTTTGTTTATACTCGATCAGGATAGTTTGTTATACTCGATGAGGGGCCTTTGTTATATTATATCAGGGGCTTTTGTTATACTCGAACCAGGGGAATTTCTTATACTCGATCATGAGACTTTGTTATATTCGATCATTGCGTTTATTATACTCGACCAGAGGGGTTTGATATACTCGATCAGGGGACTTTGTTATACTCGATCAGTGGGCTTTGTTATACTCGAACAGGGTGCTTTGTTATGTTCGACCAGTGGCCTTTGTTAAACTCGACCAGGGGGCTTTGTTATATTCGATTAGGGGACTTTGTTATACTCGACCAGGGGCTTTTGTTATACTCGATCAGGGGACATTACTATATTCGACCCGGGAACTTTGTTATACTCGATCAGGGCCATTATTATACTCGACAAGGGGGGTTGGATATACTTGATCTGGAGACTTTCTTGTACTCGATGAGGGGGCTCTTTTATACTCAACCAGGGTGATTTGTTATGTTCGACCAGTGGCCTTTGTTATGCTCGATCAGGGACTTTGTTATACTTGATCAGGGGACTTTGTAATATTCGATGAGGGGGGCTTTGTTATACTCGACCAGGGGCCTTTGTTATGCTCGATAAGGGACTTTGTTATACTCGATGAGGGGCCTTTGTTATGCTCGATTAGTGGGCTTTGTTATATTCGATTAGGGGACTTCCATATATTAAACGAGGGGCCTTTGTTATGGTCAACCAGGGGACTTTGTTAAACTCGATGAGGGGACTTTGTTATAATCGATCAGGGACTTTGTTATACTTGATCAGGGGACTTTGTAATATTCGATGAGGGGGGCTTTGTTATACTCGACCAGGGGCCTTTGTTATGCTCGATAAGGGACTTTGTTATACTCGATGAGGGGCCTTAGTTATACTCGATCAGGGGACATTTCTCTACTCGACCCGGGAACTTTGTTATACACGATCAGGGGATATGATATGCTCGATCAGGGGATGTGTTATACTCGATCAGGGGACTTTGTTATACTCATTCAGGAGGCTTTGTTATACTCAATCCAGGGGACTTTGTTATACTCGATCAGGTGGTTTTGTTATACTCGACCACTGGTCTTTGTTATGCTCGACCAGGGGACTTTGTTATACTCGATCAGGGGCCTTTGTTGTACTCGATCAGGGAACTTTGTTATACTCGATCAGAGGAGTTTGTTATACTCGATCATGGGACTTTGTTTTACTCGTCCAGGGGACTTTGTTATACTCGATGTGGGGGATTTGTTATAATCGATCAGGGGAAATTCCTATACTCGACCAGGGAACTTTGTTACACACGATCAGAAGTTATGTTATACTCGACCAGAAGGCTTTGTTATACTCGATTAGGTGACTTTGTTATACTCGACCATGGGACTTTGTTATACTCGATCAGGGGAATTTTTTATACTCGATTAGGGAAAATGTGCTATACTCGATCGGGGGAATTTGTTTTACTCGATCAGGGGGCTTTGTTATACTCGATCAAGAGACTTTGTTATACTCGACCAGGGGACTTTGTTATACTTGATCAGGGGACTTTGTAAGATTCGATCAGAGGAGCTTTGTTATACTCGATCAGGGGCCTTTGTTATGCACGATAAGGTTACTTGGTTATACTCGATGAGGGTCCTTTGTTATACTCGATGAGGGGACATTACTATACTCGACCAGGGAACTTTGTTATACACGATCAGGGGATATGTTATACTCGATCAGGGGATGTGTTATACTCGATCAGGGGATGTGTTATACTTGATCAGGGAACTTTGTATTATTCGATGAGGGGGGCTTTGTTATTCTCGATAAGGGGACTTTGTTATATTCGGTCAGAGGACTTTATTATTCTCGATCAGGGGCCTTGGTTATACTCGATGAAGAGCCTTTGTTATACTCGATGAGGGGACTTTGTTATACTCGATCAGGGGGATTTGTTTTCCTCGAGAAGAGGACTTTTTTATACTCGATCAGGGGACTTTGTTATACATGATCAGGGGAATTTGTAAGATTCGATCAGGGTAGCTTTGTTATACTCGACCAGGGGCCTTTGTTATGCTCGATAAGGGTACTTTGGTATACTCGATGAGGGGCCTTTGTTATATTTTATCAGGGACTTTTGTTATACTCGAACCAGGGGAAATTCTTATACTCGATCATGAGACTTTGTTATACTCGATCATTGCCTTTATTATACTCGACCAGAGGGGTTTGATATACTCGATCAGGGGACTTTGTTATACTCGATCAGCGGGCTTTGTTATACTCGACCAGGGTGCTTTGTTATCTTCGACTAGTGGCCTTTGTTAAACTCGACCAGGGGGCTTTGTTATATTCGATTAGGGGACTTTGTTATACTCGACCAGGGGCCTTTGTTATGGTCAACAAGGAGACTTTGTTATACTCGATGAGGGGACTTTGTTATACTCGATGAGGGGGCTTTGTTTTCCTCGACCAGCGGACTTTGATATACTCAATCAGGGGACTTTGTTATACTTGATAAGGGGACTTTGTAATATTCGATCAGGGGGGCTTTGTTATACTCGACCAGGGGCCTTTGTTATGCTCGATAATTGGACTTTGTTATACACGATGAGGGGCCTTTGTTATACGTGATCAGGGGACATTGCTATAGTCGATCAGGTGATATGTTATACTCGATCAGGGGATGTGTTATACTTGATTAGGGGACTTTGTATTATTCGATCAGGGGGGCTTTGTTATGCTCGATAAGGGGAGTTTGTTATATTCGATCAGAGGACTTTGTTATTCTCGATCAGGGGCCTTGGTTATACTCGATGAAGGGCCTTTGTTATACTCGATGAGGGGACTTTGTTATACTCGATGAGGGGGATTTGTTTTCCTCGAGAAGGGTACTTTGTTATACACGATCAGGGGACTTTGTTATACTTGATCAGGGGACTTTGTAAGATTCGATCAGGGGAGCTTTGTTATACTCGACCAGGGGCCTTTGTTATGCTCGATAAGGGGACTTTGTTATACTCGATGAGGGTCCTTTGTTATACTCGATGAGGGGACATTACTATACTCGACCAGGGAACTTTGTTATACACGATCAGGGGATATGTTATACTCGATAAGGGGATGTGTTATACTCGATCAGGGGACTTTGTTATACTCAGTCAGGAGACTTTGTTATACTCAACCGGGGGCCTGTGTTATCCTCGATCAGGGGAATTTGTTATACTGGATTAGGGGACTTTGTTATACTCGACCAGGGGCCTTTGTTATACTCGATCAGGGGACATTACTATACTCGACCCGAGAACTTTGTTATACTCGATCAGGGCCATTATTATACTCGACCAAGGGGGTTTGATATACTTGATCAGGAGACTTTCTTATACTCGATCAGGGGGCTCTTTTATACTCAACCAGGGTGATTTGTTATGTTCGACCAGTGGCCTTTGTTATGCTCGATCAGCGGGCTTTGTTATATTCGATTAGGGGACTTTCATATATTAGACCAGGGGCCTTTGTTATGGTCAACCAGGGGACTTTGTTATACTCGATGAGGGGACTTTGTTATACTCGATCAGGGGGCTTTGTTTTCTTCGACCAGGGGACTTTCTTATACTCGATCAGGGACTTTGTTATACTTGATCAGGGGACTTTGTAATATTCGATGAGGGGGGCTTTGTTATACTCGACCAGGGGCATTTGTTATGCTCGATAAGGGACTTTGTTTTACTCGATGAGGGGCCTTTGTTATACTCGATCAGGGGACATTACTATACTCGACCCGGGAACTTTGTTATACACGATCAGGGGATATGATATGCTCGATCAGGGGATGTGTTATAGTCGATCAGGGGACTTTGTTATACTCAGTCAGGAGGCTTTGTTATACTCAACCGGGGGCCTTTGTTATACTCGATCAGGGGAATTTGTTATACTCAATCACGGGACTTTGTTATACTCGATCAGGGGCTTTGTTATACTCGATCAAGGGACTTTGTTATACTCGACCAGGGGACTTTGTTATACTTGATCAGGGGACTTTGTAAGATTCGATCAGAGGAGCTTTGTTATACTCGACCACGGGCCTTTGTTATGCTCGATAAGGTTACTTTCTTATACTCGATGAAGGGACATTACTATACTCGACCAGGGAACTTTGTTATACACGATCAGGGGATATGTTATACTCTATCAGGGGATGTGTTATACTCGATCAGGGGATGTGTTATATGTGATCAGGGGACTTTGTATTATTCGATGAGGGGGGCTTTGTTATGCTCGATAAGGGGACTTTGTTATATTCGATCAGAGGACTTTGTTATTCTCGATCAGGGGCCTTGGTTATACTCGATGAAGGGCCTTTGTTATACTCGATCAGGGGGATTTGTTTTCCTCGAGAAGGGGACTTTCTTATACTCGATCAGGGGACTTTGTTATACATGATCAGGGGAATTTGTAAGATTCGATCAGGGAAGCTTTGTTATACTCTACCAGGGGCCTTTGTTATGCTCGATAAGGGTACTTTGGTATACTCAATGGTGTGCCTTTGTTATATTATATCAGGGGCTTTTGTTATACTCGAACCAGGGGAATTTCTTATACTCGATCATGAGACTTTGTTATACTCGATCATTGCCTTTATTATACTCGACCAGAGGGGTTTTATATACTCGATCAGGGGACTTTGTTATGCTCGATCAGCGGGCTTTGTTATACTCGACCAGGGGGCTTTGTTATATTCGATTAGGGGACTTTGTTATACTCGACCAGGGGCCTTTGTTATGGTCAACAAGGAAACTTTGTTATACTCGATGAGGGGACTTTGTTATACTCGATGAGGGGGCTTTGTTTTCCTCGACCAGGGGACTTTGATATACTCAATCAGGGGACTTTGTTATACTTGATCAGGGGACTTTGTAATATTCGATGAGGGAGCTTTGTTATACTCGACCAGGGGCCTTTGTTATGCTCGATAATTGGACTTTGTTATACACGATGAGGGGCCTTTGTTATATGCGATCATGGGACATTGTTATACTCGACCAGGGGATATGTTATACTCGATCAGGGGATGTGTTATACTTGATCAGGGGACTTTGTATTATTCGATGAGGGGGCTTTGTTATGCTCGATAAGGGGACTTTGTTATATTCGATCAGAGGACTTTGTTATTATCGATCAGGGGCCTTGGTTATACTCGATGAAGGGCCTTTGTTATACTCGATGAAGGGACTTTGTTATACTATACTCGACCAGGGAACTTTGTTATACACTATCGGGATATGTTATACTCGATAAGGGGATGTGTTATACTCGATCAGGGGACTTTGTTATACTCAGTCAGGAGGCTTTGTTATACTCAACCGGGGGCCTTTGTTATGCTCGATCAGGGGAATTTGATATACTGGATTAGGGGACTTTGTTATACTCGATCAGGGGGCTTTGTTATACTCAACCAGGGGACTTTGTTATACTCGATTAGGTGGTTTTGTTATACTCTACCAGGGGTCTTTGTTGTGCTCGATCACGCGACTTTGTTATACTCGATCAGGGGCCTTTGTTGTACTCGTTGAGGGGACTTTGTTATACTCGATCTGGGGGCTTCGTTTTCCTCGATCAGGGGAATTTGTTATACTCCATCAGGGACTGTGTTATGCTCCATTAGGGGCCTTTGTTATACTCGACCAGGGGACTTTGTTATACTCGATCTGGAGACTTTGTTATACTTGATCAAGGGACTTTGTATTATTCAATCAGGGGACCTTTGTTATGCTCGATAAGGGGACTTTGTTATATTTGATGAGAGGACTTTGTTATTCTCGATCAGGGGCCTTGGTTATACTCGACCAGGGGACTTTGTTATACTCGACCAGGGGACTTTGTTATACTCGAACAGGGGACTTTGTTATACTCGATCAGGGGAATTTGAAATAATCGATCAAGGGCCTTTGTCATAATCGATCAGGGGACTTTGTTATACTCAATCATGGGCCATTGTTATACTCATCCAGGGGACTTTGTTATACTCGATGAGGGAACTTTGTTATATTCGATCAGGGGACTTTGTTATTCTCGATCAGGGGTCTTAGTTATACTCGACCAGGGGACTTTGTTATACTCGACCAGGGGACTTTGTTACACGCGACCAGGGGACTTTGTTATACTCGTTGAGGGGAATTTGTTATGCTCGACTAGGGGACTTTGTTATACTCGATAACAGGACTTTGTTATACTCAATCAGGGGACTTTGTTATACTCGATCAGGGGCCTTTGTTATACTCGATCATGGGCCTTTGTTATGCTCAACCAGGGGACTTTGTTATACTCGATCACGGGAATTTGTTATACTCGACCAGGGGACTTTGTTATACTCGATCAGGGGAATTTGTTATACTCGACCAGGGTACTTTGTTATACACGACCAGATAACTTTGTTATACTCGATGAGAGATCTTTGTTATACTCGATCGGGGGACTTTGTTTTACTCGATCAGTGGGCTTTGTTATACTCGATCAAGGGACTTTGTTATACTCGACCAGGGGACTTTGTGTTACTCGATCAGGGGACTGTTCTATATTCGATCAGGGGACTTTGATATACTCGATTAGGGGCCTTTATTATACTCGATCAAGGGCCTTTGTTATAGTCGATCAGAGGACTTTGTTATACTCGATCAGGGGACTTTGTTATACTTGACCAGGGGACTTTGTTATACTCGATCAGGGGGCTTTGTTATACTCGATCAGGGGACATTACTATTCTCGACCAGGGAACTTTGTTATACACGATCAGGGGATATGTTTTACTCGATCAGGGGATGTGTTATACTCGATCAGGGGACTTTGCTATACTCGATCAGGATGTCTTTGTTACACTCAACCGGGGGCCTTTGTATACTCGATGAGGGCCTTTGTTATACTCGATCAAGGGACTTTGTTATATTCGATCAGGGGACTTTGTTTTACTCGATCAGGGGACTTTGTTATACTCCATCAGGGTCTTTGTTATACTCCATCAGGGGCCTTTGTTATACTCGACCAGGGGACTTTGTTGTACTTGATCAGGGGACTTTGTAATATTCGATGAGGGGGGCTTTATTATACTCGACCAGGGGCCTTTGTTATGCTCGATAAGGGGACTTTGTTATACTCGATCAGGGGCCTTTGTTATACTCAATCAGGGGACTTATGCTCGACCAGGGGACATTGTTATACTCGATCAGGGGACTTTGCTATACTCGATGAGGGGCCTTTGTTATACTCGATCAGGGGGCTTTGATATACTCGATCAGGGGACTTTGTTATACTCGATCAGGGTATTTGTTATACTCGATGATTGGACTTTGTTATACTCGATCAGGGGACTTTGTTATACTCGACCAGGGTCCTTTGTTATGCTCGACCCGTGGCCTTTGTTATACTCGATCAAAGGGCTTTGTTATATTCGATTAGGGGACTTTGTTATACTCGACGAGGGGCATTTGTTATACTCTATCAAGGGCCTTTGCTATACTCGATCAGGGGACTTTGTTAGACTCGATTAGGGGCCTTAGTTATACTCGATCAGGGGACTTTGATATACTCGATCAGTGGGCTTTGTTATACTCGACCAGGGGCCTTTGTTATGCTCGATGAGGGGACTTTGTTATACTCGATCAGGAGCCTTTGTTATACTCTATCAGGGGCTTTTATTATACTCGAACCAGGGGAATTTGTTATACTCGATCATGAAACCTTGTTATACTCGACCAGGGGCCTTTGTTATGCTCGATAAAGGGACTTTGTTTTACTCCATCAGGGGCCTTTGTTATACTCGATCAGGGTACATTGTTATACTCGATCAGGGGCCTTTGTTATACTCGACCAGGGGACTTTGTTATACTCGATTAGGGGACTTTGTTATACTCGATGAGGGGGCTTTGATATACTCGATCAGGGGACTTTGTTATACTCGATCAAGGGACTTTGTTATACTTGATGATTGGACTTTGTTAAACTCGATCAGAAGACATTGTTATACTCAACCAGGGTCCTTTGTTATGCTCGTCCAGTGGCATTTTGTTATACTCGATCAGGGGGCTTTGTTATATTCGAATAGGGGACTTTGTTATACTCGATGAGGGGCATTTGTTATACTCGATCAAGGGCCTTTGCTATACTCGATCAGGGGACTTTGTTAGACTCGATTAGGGGCCTTTGTTATACTCGATCAGGGGAGACGCTGTTATACTATATCAGGGGCTTTTGTTATACTCGAAACAGGAGAATTTGTTATACTCGATCATGGGACCTTGTTATACTCGATCAGGGCCTTTTTTATGCTCGACCAGGGGGGTTTGATATACGCGATCAGGGGACGTTGTTATACTCGATTAGGAGTCTTTGTTATACTCGACCATGGTGCTTTGTTATGCTCGACCTATGGCCTTTGTTATACTCGATAATGGGGCTTTGTTATATTCGATTAAGGGACTTTGTTTTACTCTACCAGGGGCCTTTGTTATGGTCAACCAGGGGACTTTGTTATACTCAATCAGGGGACTTGTTTTATTCGATCAGGGGGCTTTGTTTTCCTCGACCAGGGGACTTTGGTATACTCGATCATGGGACTTTGTTATACCTGATTAGGGGACTTTGTAATATTCGATGAGGGGGGGTTTTGTTATACTCGACCAGGGGCCTTTGTTATGCTCTATATGGGGACTTTGTTATATTCGATTAGGGGGGCTTTCTTTTACTCGATCAGGGGACATTACTATACTCGACCAGGTAACTTTGTTTTACACGATCAGGGGATATGTTATACTCGATCAGGGGACTTTGTTATGCTCAGTCAGGAGGCTTTGTTATAATCAACCCGGGGCCTTTGTTATACTCGATCAGGGGAATTTGGTATACTCGATCAGGGGGCTTTGTTATAATCCATCAGGGTCTTTGTTATTCTCCATTAGGGGCCTTTATACTCGACCAGGGGACTTTGTTATTTTCGATCAGGGGACTTTGTTATACTTGATCAGGGGACTTTGTATTATTCGGTCAGGGGGGCTTTGTTATGCTCGACCAGGGGCCTTTGTTATGCTCGATAAGGGGACTTTGTTATATGCGATCAGGGGACTTTGTTATTCTTGATGAGGGGCCTTGGTTATACTCGACCAGGGGACTTTGTTATACTCGACCAGGGGACTTTGTTATAATTGATCAGGTGAATTTGTTATACTCGAACAGGGGACTTTGTTATGCTCGATAAGGGGACTTTCTTATACTCGATCAGGGGCCTTTGTTATACTCGATCAAGGGCCTTTGTCATAATCGATCAGGGGACTTTGTTATACCTGATTAGGGGAATTTGTTATACTCGACCAGGGGACTTTGTTATAATTGATCAGGTGAATTTGTTATACTCGACCAAGGGACTTTGTTATACTCGATCAGGGGACATTACTATACTCGACAAGGGAACTTTTTTATACACGATCAGGGGATATGTTATACTCGATTAGGGGATGTGTTATACTCGATCAGGGGACTTTGTTATACTCAGTCAGGCGGCTTTGTTATACTCAACCGGGGTCCTTTGTTATACTCGATCAGGGTAATTTGTTATACTCGTTCAGGGGACTTTGTTATACACGATCAGGGGGCTTTGTTATACTAAACCAGGGGACTTTGTTATACTCGATTAGGTGGTTTTGTTATACTCAACCAGGGGTCTTTGTTATGCTCGATCAGGGGACT
>NW_024747353.1:0-7646 GCF_018991925.1 Homarus americanus
CCTCAGACTGGTGGTATTCAACTTTAATTTTGTCACGTTCTTGTGACCATCCTGCCCTCAGGCTGGTGGTATTCAACTTTAATTTTGTCACGTTCTTGTGACCATGCTGCCATCAGGCTGGTGGTTTTCAACTTTAATTTTGTCACGTTCTTGTGACCATGCTGCTCTCAGGCTGATGGTATTCAACTTTAAATTTGTCACTTTCTTGTGACCATGCTGCCCTCAGGCTGATGGTATTCAACTTTAATTTTGTCACGTTCTTGTGACCATGCTGCCCTCAGGCTGGTGGTATTCAACTTTAATTTTGTCACGCTTCAGGACCATGCTACCCATTGGCAGGCTGGAAGGTATTCAACTTTAATTTTGTCACGTTCTTGTGACCATGCTGCACTAGGCTGGTGGAATTCAACTTCACTTAGTCACTCTTGTGATTTATTGCTGCCCTCCAGTGGCTGGAAAGGTAATCAACTTTAATTTTGTCACGCTCTGTGACCTTGCTGCTCTCAGGCTGATGGTATTCAACTTTAAATTTGTCGTTCTGTGACCATGCTGCCCTTGTATTGGTGGTGGTATTCAACTTTAATTTTGTCACGTTCTTGTGACCATGCTGCCCTCAGGCTGGTGATATTCAACTTTAATTTTGTCACGTTCTTGTGACCATGCTGTCCTCAGGCTAGGGGTATTCAACTTTAATTTTGTCACGTTCTTGTGACCATGCTGACCTCAGGCTGGTGGTATTCAACTTTTATTTTGTCACGTTCTTGTGACCATGCTGCCCACAGGCTGGTGGTATTCAACTTTAATTTTGTCACGTTCTTGTGACCATGCTGCACTCAGGCTGGTGGAATTCAACTTTAATTTAGTCACGTTCTTGTGACGATGCTGCCCCCAGGCTGGTGGTAATCAACTTTAATTTTGTCACGTTCTTGTGACCTTGCTGCTCTCAGGCTGATGGTATTCAACTTTAAATTTGTCACGTTCTTGTGACCATGCTGCCCTCAGGCTGGTGGTATTCAACTTTAATTTTGTCACGTTCTTGTGACCATGCTGCCCTCAGGCTGGTGATATTCAACTTTAATTTTGTCACGTTCTTGTGACCATGCTGTCCTCAGGCTAGGGGTATTCAACTTTAATTTCCTTGTCACGTCCTTAGGGACTATGCTGCCCTCAGGCTGACAGTATTCAACTCTTTAATTTTGCCAATGCTTCTGTGACCATGCTGCCCTCAGGCTGGTGGTATTCAACTTTAATTTTGTCACGTTCTTGTGACCATGCTGCCATCAGGCTGATGTTATTCAACTTTAATTTTGTCACGTTCTTGTGACCATGCTGTCCTCAGGCTGGTGGTATTCAACTTTAATTTTGTCACGTTCTTGTGACCATGCTGTGCTCAGGCTGGTGGTATTCAACTTTACTTTTGTCACGTTCTTGTGACCATGCTGCCCTCAGGTTGGTGGTATTCAACTTTAATTTTGTCACGTTCTTGTGACCATGCTGCCCTCAGGCTGGTTGTATTCAACTTTAATTTTGTCACGTTTTGGTGACAATGCTGCCCTCAGACTGGTGGTATTCAACTTTGATTTTGTCACGTTCTTGTGACCATCCTGCCCTCAGGCTGGTGGTATTCAACTTTAATTTTGTCACGTTCGTGTGACCATGCTGCCATCAGGCTGGTGGTATTCAACTTTAATTTTGTCACGTTCTTGTGACCATGCTGCTCTCAGGCTGATGGTATTCAACTTAAAATTTTTCACGTTCTTGTGACCATGCTGCCCTCAGGCTGGTGGTATTCAACTTTAATTTTGTCACGTTCTTGTGACCATGCTGCCCTCAGGCTGATGGTATTCAACTTTAATTTTGTCACGTTCTTGTGACCATGCTGCCCTCAGGTTGGTGGTATTCAACTTTAATTTTGTCACGTTCTTGTGACCATGCTGCCCACAGGCTGGTGGTATTCAACTTTGACCATGCTGTCCTGTGGTGGTATTCAACTTGTTTGTCACGTTCTTGTGACCATGCTGCCCTCAGGCTGGTGGTATTCAACTTTAATTTTGTCACGCTCTTGTGACCATGCTGTCCTCAGGCTGGTGGTATTCAACTTTAATTTTGTCAAGTTCTTGTGACTGTCGCTGCCCTCAGGCTGGTGGTATTCAACTTTAATTTTGTCACGTTCTTGTGACCATGCTGCCCTCAGGCTGGTGGGTTTCAACTTTAATTTAGTCACGTTCTTGTGACCATGCTGCCCTCAGGCTGATGGTATTCAACTTTAATTTTGTCATATTCTTGTGACCATGCTGCCCTCAGGCTGGTGGTATTCAACTTTAATTTTGTCATGTTCTTGTGACTGTTGCTGCCCTCAGGCTGGTGGTATTCAACTTGAATTTTGTGACGTTCTTGTGACCATGCTGCTCTCAGGCTGATGGTATTCAACTTTAATTTTGTCACGTTTTGGTGACCATGCTGCCCTCAGGCTGGTGGTATTCAACTTTAATTTTGTCACGTTCTTGTGACCATGCTGTCCCTGCTGGTGGTATTCAGCCTTAATTTTGTCATGTTCTTGTGGACCATGCTGCCCTCAGGCTGGTGGTATTCAACTTTAGTTTTGTCACGATATTGTGACCATGCTGCCCTCAGGCTGGTGGTATTCAACTTTAATTTTGTCACGTTCTTGTGACCATGCTGTTTTCAGGCTGGTGGTATTCAACTTTAATTTTGTCACGTTCTTGTGACCATGCTGTCCTCAGGCTGGTGGTATTCAACTTTAATTTTGTCACGTTCTTGTGACCATGCTGCCCTCAGGCTGGTGGTATTCAACTTTAATTTCGTCACGTTCTTGTGATCATGCTGCCCTCAGGCTGCGGTGGCCTGTCTCTTAATTTGGTCATTGCCCTGTGACCATGCTGTCCTCTGCCAGGCTGGTGGTATCTAACTTAATTTTGTCACGCTCTTGTGACCATGCTGCCCTGTATTGGTGTGGGTATTCAACTTAATTTTGTCACGCTCTTGTGATCATGCTGCCCTCAGGCTGGTGGTATTCAACTTTAATTTGTCACGCTTCTGTGACCATGCTGTCCTCAGGCTGGTGGTATTCAACTTTAATTTTGTCGTTCTGTGACTGTCGCTGCCCCAGGCTTGTGGTATCTAACTTGAAATTTTGTCACGTTCTTAGACCATGCTGCCCCCAGGCTGGTGGGTTTCAACTTTAATTTTGTCAAGTTTCAGACTATCGCTGCCCCCTGGCTGGTGGTATTCAACTTCACTTTGTCGTTCTTGTGACCATGCTTCCTCAGGCTGGTGGTATTCAACTTTAATTTTTTCACGTTCTTGTGACCATGCTGCCCTCAGGCTGGTGGTATTCAACTTTAATTTTGTCACGTTTTGGTGACCATGCTGCCCTCAGACTGGTGGTAATCAACTTTAATTTTGTCACGTTCTTGTGACCATGCTGTCCTCAGACTGGTGGTATTCAACTTTAATTTTGTCACGTTCTTGTGACCATGCTTACCTCAGGCTGGTGGTATTCAACTTTAATTTTGTCACGTTCTTGTGACCATGCTGTCCTCAGGCTGGTGGTATTCAACTTTAATTTTGTCACGTTCTTGTGACCATGCTGCCCTCAGGCTGGTGGTATTCAACTTTAATTTTGTCACGTTCTTGTGACCATGCTGCCCTCAGGCTGGTGGTATTCAACTTTAATTTTGTCACGTTCTTGTGACCATGCTGCCCTCAGGCTGGTGGTATTCAACTTTAATTTTGTCACGTTCTTGTGACTGTCGCTGCCCTCAGGCTGGTGGTATTCAACTTTAATTTTGTCTCGTTTTTGTGACCATGCTGCCCTCAGGCTGGTGGTATTCAACCTTAATTTTGTCACGTTCTTGTGACCATGCTGTCCTCAGGCTGGTGGTATTCAACTTTAATTTTGTCACGTTCTTGTGACCATACTGTCCTCAGGCTGGTGGTATTCAACTTTAATTTTGTCACGTTCTTGTGACCATGCTGCCTTCATGCTGGTGGTATTCAACTTTAATTTTGTCACGTTCTCGTGACCATGCTGTCCTCAGGCTGGTGGTATTCAACTTTAATTTTGTCACATTCTTGTGACCATGCTGCCCTCAGGCTGGTGGTATTCAACTTTAATTTTGTCACGTTCTTGTGACCATGCTGCTCTCAGGCTGATGGTATTCAATTTTAATTTTGTCACGTTTTGGTGACCATGCTGCCCTCAGGCTGGTGGTATTCAACTTTAATTTTGTCACGTTCTTGTGACCATGCTGCCCGCAGGCTGGTGGTATTCAACTTTAATTTTGTCACGTTCTTGTGACCATGCTGCCCTCAGGCTGGTGGTATTCAACTTTAATTTTGTCATATTCTTGTGCTGCCCTCAGGCTGGTGGTATTCAACTTTAATTTTGTCACGTTCTTGTGACCATGCTGCCTCAGGATGGTGGTATTCAACTTTAATTTTGTCACGTTCTTGTGACCATGCTGCCCTCAGGCTGGTGGTATTCAACTTTAATTTTGTCACGTTCTTGTGACCATGCTGCCCAGGCTGGTGGTATTCAACTTTAATTTAGTCACGTTCTGTGACGATGCTGCCCTCAGGCTGTGGTATCAACTTTAATTTTGTCACGTTCTTGTGACCATGCTGCTCTCAGGCTGGTGGTATTCAACTTTAATTTTGTCACGTTCTTGTGACCATGCTGCCCTCAGGCTGGTGGATTCAACTTTAATTTAGTCACGTTCATGTGACGATGCTGCCCTCAGGCTGGTGGTAATCAACTTTAATTTTGTCACGTTCTTGTGACCATGCTGCTCTCAGGCTGATGGTATTCAACTTTAAATTTGTCACGTTCTTGTGACCATGCTGCCCTCAGGCTGGTGGTATTCAACTTTAATTTTGTCACGTTCTTGTGACCATGCTGCCCTCAGGCTGGTGGTATTCAACTTTAATTTTGTCACGTTCTTGTGACCATGCTGTCGTCAGGCTGGGGGTATTCAACTTTAATTTTGTCACGTTCTTGTGACCATGCTGTCCTCAGGCTGGTGGTATTCAACTTTACTTTTGTCACGTTCTTGTGACCATGCTGCCCGCAGGTTGGTGGTATTCAACTTTAATTTTGTCACGTTCTTGTGACCATGCTGCCCTCAGGCTGGTTGTATTCAACTTTAATTTTGTCACCTTTTGGTGACAATGCTGCCCTCAGACTGGTGGTATTCAACTTTAATTTTGTCACGTTCTTGTGACCATCCTGCCCTCAGGCTGGTGGTATTCAACTTTAATTTTGTCACGTTCTTGTGACCATGCTGCAATCAGGCTGGTGGTATTCAACTTTAATTTTGTCACGTTCTTGTAACCATGCTGCCCTCAGGCTGGTGGTATTCAACTTTAATTTTGTCACGTTCTTGTGACCATGCTGCCATCAGGCTGGTGGTATTCAACTTTAATTTTGTCACGTTCTTGTGACCATGCTGCTCTCAGGCTGATGGTATTCAACTTTAAATTTGTCACTTTTTTGTGACCATGCTGCCCTCAGGCTGGTGGTATTCAACTTTAATTTTGTCACGTTCTTGTGACCATGCTGCCATCAGGCTGATGGTATTCAACTTTAATTTTGTCACGTTCTTGTGACTGTCGCTGCCCTCAGGCTGATGGTATTCAACTTTAATTTTGTCACGTTCTTGTGACCATGCTGCCCTCAGGCTGGTAGTATTCAACATAAATTTAGTCACGTTCTTGTGACCATGCTGCCCTCAGGTTGGTGGTATTCAACTTTAATTTTGTCACGTTCTTGTGACAATGCTGCCCTCAGGCTGGTTGTATTCAACTTGAATTTGTCACGTTCTAGACCATGCTGCCATCAGGCTGGTGGTATTCAACTTAATTTTTGTCAATGCCTTTTGACCACATGCTGCTCTCAGGCTGATGGTATTCAACTAAAAATTTTTCACGTTCTGTGACCATGCTGCTCTTGTAGGCTGGTGGTATTCAACTTAATTTTGTCATTGCTCTGTGACCATCCTGCCCTCAGACTACTGGTGGTGGTATTCAAATTTAATTTGTCATGTTCTTAGGACCATCCTGCCCCTGGTAGGCTGGTGGTATTCAACTTTAATTTTGTCACGTTCTTGTGACCATGCTGCCCTCAGGCTGGTGGTATTCAACTTTAATTTTGTCACGTTCTTGTGACCATGCTGCTCTCAAGATGATGGTATTCAACTTTAAATTTGTCACGTTCTTGTGACCATGCTGCCCTCAGGCTGTTGGTATTCAACTTTAATTTTGTCACGTTCTTGTGACCATGCTGCCCTCAGGCTGATGGTATTCAACTTTAATTTTGTCACGTTCTTGTGACCATGCTGACCTCAGGCTGGTGGTATTCAACTTTAATTTTGTCACGTTCTTGTGACCATGCTGCCCACAGGCTGGTGGTATTCAACTTTAATTTTGTCACGTTCTTGTGACCATGCTGCACTCAGGCTGGTGGTATTCAACTTTAATTTAGTCACGTTCATGTGACGATGCTGCCCTCAGGCTGGTGGTAATCAACTTTAATTTTGTCACGTTCTTGTGACCATGCTGCTCTCAGGCTGATGGTATTCAACTTTAAATTTGTCACGTTCTTGTGACCATGCTGCCCTCAGGCTGATGGTATTCAACTTTAAATTTGTCACTTTTTTGTGACCATGCTGCCCTCAGGCTGGTGGTATTCAACTTTAATTTTGTCACGTTCTTGTGACCATGCTGCCATCAGGCTGATGGTATTCAACTTGAATTTTGTCACGTTCTTGTGACCATGCTGTCCTCAGGCTGGTGGTATTCAACTTTAATTTTGTCACGTTCTTGTGACCATGCTGTCCTCAGGCTGGTTGTATTCAACTTTAATTTTGTCACGTTTTGGTGACAATGCTGCCCTCAGACTGGTGGTATTCAACTTTAATTTTGTCACGTTCTTGTGACCATCCTGCCCTCAGGCTGGTGGTATTCAACTTTAATTTTGTCACGTTCTTGTGACCATGCTGCCATCAGGCTGGTGGTATTCAACTTTAATTTTGTCACGTTCTTGTGACCATGCTGCTCTCAGGCTGATGGTATTCAACTTTAAATTTGTCACGTTCTTGTGACCATGCTGCCCTCAGGCTGGTGGTATTCATCTTTAATTTTGTCACGTTCTTGTGACCATGCTGCCCTCAGGCTGATGGTATTCAACTTTAATTTTGTCACGTTCTTGTGACCATGCTGACCTCAGGCTGGTGGTATTCAACTTTAATTTTGTCACGTTCTTGTGACCATGCTGTCCTCAGGCTGGTGGTATTCAAATTTAATTTTGTCACATTCTTGTGACCATGCTGCCCTCAAGCTGGTGGTATTCAACTTTAATTTTGTCACGTTCTTGGGACCATGCTGCACTCAGGCTGGTGGTAATCAACTATACTTTAGTCACGTTCTTGTGACCATGCTGCCCTCAGTCTGGTGGTATTCAACTTTAATTTTGTCACGTTCTTGTGACCATGCTGTCCTCAGGCTGGTGGTATTCAACTTTAATTTTGTCACGTTTTTGTGACCATGCTGCCCTCAGGCTGGTGGTCTTCAATTTTAATTTTGTCACGTTCTTGTGACCATGCTGACCTCAGGCTGGTGGTATTCAA
>NW_024747354.1:0-6656 GCF_018991925.1 Homarus americanus
TTACTTAACACTACTACTGTCATCACTACAAGGGCACCTTTACTTAACACTACTACTGTCATCACTACAAGGGCACCTTTACTTAACACTACTACTGTCATCACTACAAGGGCACCTTTACTTAACACTACTACTGTCACCACTACAAGGGCACCTTTACTTAACACTACTACTGTCACCACACTAAACATCACGAGGGAATGTTCGAAGCTGTCTTTCATAATTGTTCATATAAAGATAAACTTGGCAGCACTCTCGTTCTGCACAAGTACAGTGTGAGCCATCGCATCGAAAACAAAATGTCGAGTTTATTTGAGACAGAACGCCTGAACTACTACGTAAATATTCTGAATAGTTTGATTGTTCCCGAGTTATATGAAGGTGCTGAGGTAACAGAACTTGGATAAGGAGGGTTCGGTCGATGTGTAGTACTCCGAAAGCCTTACATGAAAGACGTGGTCGTTAAGCAAGTTCTCGGCGAATATGCCAAAACCGCTTTCACTTCAGAAGCTAATATGATAAGCCGATTTTAATGTGTTCGGGGCGTGTAGCGATGTTTTGGCGTGTGTGTTGAAAAAAATTTGATTTTAAGTGAAAATGCCGGCCTAACCGTGGATAATTTCTTCGAGAAATATGAGGCAGATGAAGAATTCCTATACGATATCATGTTATAAGTACATGAGGCGTTGCAGGGTATACTAACGATGGGTTATGCCCACTGTGATATAAAATAAGATAATGTATGTGTGAACATCCGAGACCATCAGGCCACAATAATTGATTTGGGATTGTGCAGACGGCTTGGGTCCCCGGTTTTCTTGCGCCCCATCTCCCATGAACATTGCTGGTACGCTCCTGAGGTACGAGCGGGAGGGAGATGTTCAGAAGCCAGCGAGATGTTCAGCCTCGGGCTTATGTGGCGACAGCTTTTGCAAAGGGAAACAATCCCCATCAAGCTAAATATAATGAAATTGTTGACAATGTCCTAAAGCTAAGACCCTGCTCATAGGCCTACAAATGAACTGATGATACGGCACTTACGTGACTGTATCTACCGATGTAAGGATTATTTACCAGATCAGAATAGCGCCATAGGTTTGAAAATATCTCTCCCAAAGGAGTATAAAATATAGTGTGGTAGCAAAATAAAAATTATTCGGTCCACAACGAATTTTAAAGGAATGTCTAAGCAAACAACGAAAAGGCCATCCTCCCCCAGACCACATGAAACACCAGTGCAGCCGAAAACCAAGAGGCTACACTCTCCCTCAACACATGAAACACCAGTGCAGCCAAAAACCAAGAGGCTACACTCTCCCTCAACACATGAAACACCAGTGCAGCCGAAAACCAAGAGGCTACACTCTCCCTCAACACATGAAGCGCCAGTGCAGCCAAAAACCAAGAGGCTAGACACTCCCTCAACATATGAAACACCAGTGCAGCCAAAAACCAAGAGGCTACACTCTCCCTCAACACATGAAACACCAGTGCAGCAAAACCAAGAGGCTAGACACTCCATCAACACATGAAACACCAGTGAAACACCAGTGCAGCAAAAACCAAGAGGCTACACTCTCCCTCAACACATGAAACACCAGTGCAGCCGAAAACCAAGAGGCTAGACACTCCATCAACACATGAAACACCAGTGCAGCCAAAAATCAAGAGGCTAGACACTCCATCAACACATGAAACACCAGTGCAGCCAAAAACCAAGAGGCTAGACTCCCCATCAACACATGAAGCCCCAGTGAAGCCAAAAACCAAGAGGCTAGACTCGCCATCAACACATGAAGCCCCAGTGAAGCCAAAAACCAAGAGGCTAGACTCCCCATCAACACATGAAGCCCCACTGCAGCCAAAAAGATCTTTGTGGATGTCCCCCACAAGGTTAACAAGAGTGGTTGAATTTAAAAGATAATTGTTACAAGTTTCCCCTTCCGTCTTTAGTCTCCCCCCATCTTACTCTCTTCCCTCCTCGCCTCTTTATCCCTCCCCTTGTTCTCCTTCCTCCTCTTATACTTCCCCTTGCTCTTCTTCCTCCTCCTCTTCTTCTTCCTCCCCCTCTTCTTCTTCTTCCTTCTCCTTTAGTTCTTCCTCCCTTCGTTCTTCTTCCTCCTCATCCTCGTGATTTCCTTCCTCCTCACCCTTTTCCCCAAAGTCCTAATTACAGAAAGTCAACCAATGGCAGAGGGCGGGGCTAATTATGTGAGGTCATTGGCCGCAGTCGAAGAAAACGGGAGTACTCATAGATTATCACAGGTGAGGCCACCCTCTGTATTAAGGCAGTCCTACACGACGACTAATATTGAGAAAAAACCCAAATTGCGCATTAATATTGATATACATTATGTCGACGGAATCAAAATCGGTTTGATTTTTACTACGGAATAAGTGTACTATTGCGTCATGTGTCTGCTACCTTCGCCGCAGCAATGTCTCCCGTCACAATGTCTGCCACATAGGACGATGAATGGAGATTCCTAGTGGAATGAATTAGGTTATATAAGGATTTACCTGCAATATGGAAAGTGAAATCGGATGAATACAGCAACAGACAAAAGAAGAACAATGCATATGATATTTTGGTGAACAAATATAAAGAGGCCACACTAGATGATGTGAAAAAGAAATTAAATTCACTGAGAATCAACTTTACAAATGAAATGAGGAAATTAGCACCCGTTTAAAGAAATCCGGTGCAGGCTCTGATGAGGTGTATTAATCTACAGCCCAGTTGAGAATGGGTATGAGGATGCCCGTAATGAAGTCCCATATTTATTGACTACTCACTATTGCAACTGCTGACAAAACATGTATCTAATACAGAATTATGCAGAATAATACTGTAATAGTACAGAACAAACCATGTATTTAATACATATGTATGATACTTCTCCTTATAATTATAGACATGAACTAAACCATTCTAAGGATATTTATAACATAGCACGTCTGTCCACTGTCCAAATACTGTCCTTACATGGTCGTATTATGTAGCAACTCTACTCTGCTTTATCATCCAGGCGCATAACGTTTTTGAAATCACCTGGGTCACTGACTCTTACGTCCTTTAAGAATTTTTCATGGCTATATTGATGTCTTTTCATGTACAGTACCACTTTTGCATCCAGCGAAGCTTTTTTTATTCTTTTCTTTTTTCTGAACACAATAAGCTGATGCAACGGCTATATATATATGCCATATGTGTGTTGGTGTACTGACAAGTTTTTGGTCAATAATATTGAGCCGTGTAGGGGGGTGCGCATATTGCCCAATAATATAACGTGTAGGGGCAGCTTAAGATAATATTCTTGCAATATATCCTGATTTTCTCATCCCCTAGCACACCATCTTTCAGTTAGCCACTTGAACTTCTCATGTCATCATTATTTTTTAGGTATTCCTCTTCTTATTATTAAAAATGTATTATAATTAATATTGATAATCCTCTTCTTTCTCTCTTAATATTATTTATACTCTTATGATTTTGCTGCCAGCATCTGTGTAAAAGCAATTAAGTAATTATAAGCATATGGGCTATCTATTTACTGGGGAGGCAGAAGGAATACAAGAAGAATTATTAATAATATTAATTATCATCATCCCCTCCACCCAAACCATTACAGTAAATACAAATATATATGCGGAGAGGTTTTCAGTTTATCAATACAGCCACTAGATATATGACGGATGACTAGACTACACAACAGTTTTAAGCAACAAATAAGTCACTTGTCTCCCCACATCCGGTTTCCTGGCTGAACTAAGACATTAGGGAATTTATATTTAAACCTGCCAACAGCTCTCTCTCAAGTATTGCCCGTCCGCCTGTTGCACCCTATATATTTGCTGCATACACAATAAAATCCACCTTTTTCTCTGTTTTTCATCCTGTGGAAATCAAACTTTTACCCTGTAGTTTATGAAAGTTACTAGTGTGCCCTGAAGAATGCAGTGATGGCTAGGGAAACACTGAGTAACACTGAGTCCGTTTATTATGGATGAGAGAAATACAAGTGGTGACTCGCGTGTGCCATGCACGGCTCACACAGTCAGACTGGGGCTGCCTTGCCATATGGCAGCCTCGGGGCAATGTTGCCACATAACACGTGCAGTGTTGCCACGTGATTATATATATAAATGCTACTCGGCACAGTAGCTTATGTACAGGGTTGCTACTTGGCACAGTAGCTTATGTACAGGGTTGCTACTCGGCACAGTAGCTTAGATACATAACCTGCATCTCCTTCCCCCCTCACGCTCATAGTCTTTGTCTTGAGCGGACTTCTTAGTCCTAAGTCGCTCCGAGCGTCGAGGTGCACTGTGGGGCGGATCCTCGTGAGGTGTAGGTGACTCGTCCTCGGTCAGGGGGCCAGCAGCAGGGGTGGGACTGGCCGGAGGAAGCGGCGGTTCCTCCACCAGACACGGCCACTCGGCATCCTGACCTTGTAGTCCCGCGACCGGCCGACGCCCATCACTATGCCCACCTTGTCCCAACGTGTCGTCGTCGGGTCCTGGACGCGGACAAGGGCACCAATCTCCAGTGGCTGAAGAGGGCGGGCACGGTCGTCATACTGAGCCTTGGCGTCCTGGGCACGTGAAGCGGCGCGGCGGTCGCAGCTCTCGGCTCTGGTCTGCCACTCCTTCGCAAAGGCCTTGGCGTGTGCAGGAACGCAGGAGCGGAGAGGGTGACCATACAGGATCTGGGCAGGGGAGCGTCCTGTGTGGGTGGGAGTATTACGTAACTCCAGGAGTCCTTTGTCAAACGCCTCACAGTCTATGTTGCCTGAAGGGGCCACCTTGAGGATGAGGTGCTTGACTGTCTTGACTGCAGCCTCAGCATGGCCGTTTGACTGTGGGTAGTGGGGTGTTGACACGATGTGGCGGACTCCCCAACGCTCCAGGAATCCTGTGAAGTCCCGGCTGGTGAACTGTGGCCCACCGTCCGTCCGCAGACGTACGTGGACGCCCAGGTCACGAAAGAGGTGCCGGAAGTGGCGAATGGTGGCCGCGGACGTCGTGTCCGAGCCACAGATTACCACCACAGGCCAGCCAGAGAGTCGGTCGGCGACAACTAGGAAATGTTTCCCAGCTGTGCTGAAGAAATCAGCCGACACGGACTCGAAGGGCCTGGTGGGTTCGTCGTCGCACAAGAGGGCTCTTGCTGTTGACTGGGCTGCATGATCTGGCACGGCTCACAGGCACGGACCGTATTGACGATATCCGCGTCAATGCCGGGCCAGTACACAGCCTGCCTTGCGCGGCGCTTGGTGGCCTCTGCTCCACGATGGCTGTCGTGTAAGCGGGTCAGAACGCGACGACGGAGAGCTGCAGGGACGACCACACGGGCACCGTACAGGACGAGGTCCCCATCTGCGTAGAGGTCCTCACGTATCTTCCAATACGGGCGTAGGGCGTTGTGGAGGTCAAAACGGTCGTGAGGGAACCCAGTCCTCACACTCTCTAAGAGCTGAGTGTAGGAGGGGTCGTCGCGTGCCGCGGTCCGTAGTTCCTCAAGGGCCAGATCGCTGTCGGGCGGCGACACTGAGGCCTGGGTGCTGGCGAGGGACTGTACGGCCTGCAAGGTGACGATGTTGCTGACGGAGAAACCGGCCTCGGTGCTGAGCATCTCGTCTTCAGGTGTAGGGCGGCTGACTGGGGAGTCCGCCACATCGTGTCAACACCCCACTACCCACAGTCAAACGGCCATGCTGAGGCTGCAATCAAGACAGTCAAGCACCTCATCCTCAAGGTGGCCCCTTCAGGCAACATAGACTGTGAGGCGTTTGACAAAGGACTCCTGGAGTTACGTAATACTCCCACCCACACAGGACGCTCCCCTGCCCAGATCCTGTATGGTCACCCTCTCCGCTCTTGCGTTCCTGCACACGCCAAGGCCTTTGCAAAGGAGTGGCAGACCAGAGCCGAGAGCTGCGACCGCCGCGCCGCTTCACGTGCCCAGGACGCCAAGGCTCAGTATGACGACCGTGCCCGCCCTCTTCAGCCACTGGAGATTGGTGCCCTTGCCCGCGTCCAGGACCCGACGACGACACGTTGGGACAAGGTGGGCATAGTGATGGGCGTCGGCCGGTCGCGGGACTACAAGGTCAGGATGCCGAGCGGCCGTGTCTGGTGGAGGAACCGCCGCTTCCTCCGGCCAGTCCCACCCTCTGCTACTGGCCCCCTGACCGAAGACGAGTCACCTACACCTCACGAGGATCCGCCCCACAGTGCACCTCGATGCTCGGAGCGACTTAGGACTAAGAAGTCCGCTCAAGACAAAGACTATGAGCGTGAGGGGGGAGGGAGATGTAGGTTATGTATATAAGCTACTGTGCCAAGTAGCAACCCTGTACATAAGCTACTGTGCCGAGTAGCATTTATATATATAATCACGTGGCAACACTGCACGTGTTATGTGGCAACATTGCCCCGAGGCTGCCATATGGCAAGGCGCCTCAGTCTGACTGTGTGAGCCGTGCATGGCACACGCGAGTCACCACTTGTATTTCTCTCATCCACAATAAACGGACTCAGTGTTACTCAGTGTTTCCCTAGCCATCACTGCATTCTTCAGGGCACACTAGTAACTTTCATAAACTACAGGGTAAAAGTTTGATTTCCACAGGATGAAAAACAGAGAAAAAGGT
>NW_024747355.1:0-11666 GCF_018991925.1 Homarus americanus
GAGGTTAGGGTGATGGAGGTGAGGAGAGGTTAGGGTGGTGGAGGTGAGGACAGGTTAGGGTGATGGAGGTGAGGAGAGGTTAGGGTGATGGAGGTAAGGAGAGGTTAGGGTGATGGAGGTAAGGAGAGGTTAGGGTGATGGAGGTGAGGAGAGGTTAGGGTGATGGAGGTGAGGGAGAGGTTAGGTTGGTGGAGGTGAGGGAGAGGTGGGAGTGATGAAGGGTGAGGAGGTTAGGGATGATGGGTGAGGAGAGGTTAGGGTGATGGAGGTGAGGAGAGGTTAGGGTGATGGAGGTAAGGAGAGGTTAGGGTCATGGAGGTGAGGAGAGGTTAGGGTCATGGAGGTGAGGAGAGGTTAGGGTCATGGGGTAAGGAGAGGTTAGGGTGATGGAGGTGAGGAGAGGTTAGGGTGATGGAGGTGAGGAGAGGTTAGGGTGATGGTAGAGCGGAAAATAGAGAAGGAAAAACAAAAGAATTGTTTTGTTAAGTACTTGCAACATTTTGATCAACAACATTGTCGGCATTGCAGTAATAATAATGATAGGCTAATAACAGTAGCTATAATAATAGTAATAATAATAATAATAGTAATAGTAATAGTACTACTACTACTAATAATAATAATAAGTATTCACGTTGCAACTACTAACATACACATTTAGTTGACCACATAGTTACATATATAAAATACACCGGCATCCCTCCTACTACTACCACGACCCCTTAGCGAGAGTAATAAAACACGTCATAATAGTTCCAATGTTTATGGTCTTGTGTAAATATTAAGACCGGCTCATTGGTTCCTAAAGACCTGAAATACATTAAAACAAAAACCAAGGAAGATATTAAGTAGTGGTGAACGATGACGTCAGTAAACACGAAGGCTTGATGGATGACTAGACTTTAAGAGGATGAAAGTGTCCGGGGCTAAGGTAAAAACTGTCAGGGTATATGATGGACCGCTCACTATCACGGCCCCGTCTCTCCTCTCACCATGCAAATGATGCTTGAGTTTGTTCTAAGGTGGTTGTCTGGAGGCTGGTGAGGGAGGAAGAGGCTGCCACAACAACACTCACTTAGGGAGTTGTGTGACCCGGTGTTAAAGGAAGGACTCAAGAAAATCAGACAATTATCCATTCAGCTGCATTAGCGAAACACCTCCCTGGAATTGGATCTTATTACCAAGTCTTTAATTACTGGTGGGAGACAGAGGCAAGGTAAATAATTGTATGAAGACTTGCCCAGACGCCCCCCCACCCCCTCCCCACCATGATCGGATGAGATGTGAATATGTTGACTCTTATACATACAATAAAACAACTCTGAATACCGGACTCCCTGGTACAGGATACTGGAACAAGATATTCGTTTTTGTTCGGTATTTATTTTATTGGTTGTATCGGACCACTACAGTACGGTTAAGGGGATATTTTTGTTCAGTATAATCCATAATTTAACACGTGAGACTGAAGCCTCTAATTGTTTAACAGTGTAAAGAATATGTCCTTTGATCAAGAGAGTCTGTGTGTGTGTATTTGTTGACATTACTCGCAGTCTATCAAACACCTCGCTGCTGTTAACATTGTCTGATCATAGTAGAATGTATCAGGTCTTTCTCGCCACATGTTACAGTAGTACAGTACTATAACAGTGTACGTGAGGTCTGTTTTTACTGTACAGCTTTATATTGGTATGTTGCTTAATGATCGGTAATTGTTTATTTTATTATGTATTACTGCGATAGATAGAATTTTGCCTTGATTTTCATTTTATTGTTAGAATATTTATAAGGTTCCTACAATTCACATCACCTGAGGCGGCTGATGTATACATTACAGTTCACCTCTTAGAGCTGCTATAACACACACACACACACTCCCTCAAGCTCTCGGACTAAACAGCACATGATCTCAACACTGATGTATCGTGCAATTTGCCTGCACCTGAAACTCAATACCGTTGTCTATTCACCCAGATTTAACATTCAGTTGCAATATACACATTCTACCTCGATTTATGCTAATGTAGAACACCAAGGCAGCGTGTTGCATTTGTATTGAATGGTTCCCTGGTCCCAGTTTACTTTGTTTCATGCAAGATATCTCTTAATGATGACATTTGTAGTGAACAGCAGCCTGACCTATGTTTATTTTTGCATTTATGTTTCGTGCAGCTCAGCCCTCAGTGTTGACGTTGTAAGAACATCTACTTGGACACAGTTTATACCTCTTCATGCAGCTTAACTCTTCATGATAAAATGTGTAATAACAGCTGCCTCGCCCAACTTTATACTTCTTAATGATCTTAACTCTCAATGTTTACAGTTGTAATGGACAGTTGACTGGCCTAAGTTTATATTGCTTTACAAAACTTAATTCTAAAAGCGAAGACGTTCATTACTGTTGCTTTTGCAGTATTGTAATTTATTTTAATGTAGTTTTGTTCTGCTCTTAATTTGGCGATCATTTTTTGTTGTAAATAACCCTAAAAAAATCCACACATAAACTTTACTGAAATTCATAAAATATTATACAAGTTAATACAGTTTTTATTTATGAATCTTCCTGTATTTATGCATCAATGATAAAGTTATGCTGAAGATGACATGGGTCCTGGTTATAGACTTGCAGTACGGGAGAACTTTTTTGATAGTCGGGTTGTTCTAAAGCACACACACACACACACACTGACTGTTGTACAATAAACATGGTGTCTTCATTACCATCTTGAGGACACATTCCTCCTGGGAGTAAAACAAACGCCAGCAGACAAGACAAAGAGAACTTCATAATCGTCAAGAGAGTGAAGTGCACTAGTGACAAATACTTCACCCAACTGAGTATATTTGGGGCTAGTGAAGGTGAAGTGTAGCAGGCGTCAACCACTCTAGGTGGGCTGAGCTCTAGAGTGCACGGTGCCTCATGGTGAAACACACACTAGACTCTAGAGTAATTTGCACCTAGACACCGGACGTGACGTGACTCAGACGTGAGTCAAGTGCAATATGGAAGCTTAATTCATACTTTCTGTATTTTCCTTTTCTAAGTAATCCTTCATAATGCCGCCAGTTTCAATATCCATTAAAATAATAAATCATCATTTTTTCCTCATTCACTAGCATTATGTACATTATACTTAAATAAAATTTTAATGCTCAGAAATGAGAATAATGAGTTCTGGATTTTTCATTACAGTTCATTTTACCGTCAGGTGAGATGCACTCTACTATGGTGAAAAACACTCTAGAGTGCATCTCACCTGGTGGTAAAAGGCACTCTAGAGGTGCAAATTACTCTAGTGTGTGTTTCACCATGAGCCACCGTGCACTCTAGAGCCCAGCCCACCTAGAGTGGCTGACGCCTGCTACACCGGCCTCCACTGAGACAACCCTCCTCACTCGCTAAGCTCTGTTCTCAAAGGTTTTACAAGGCGGAAAATTCCCACAGTCAGTCTGTGTCTCCCTCGAGAACAATGCTTTAGTTTCTCACCAACGTCATATGTATATTTTACACACGTATTTTGCATGGTGGTGGCTAAGATGTAGTCAACATGACACTTGAGGATATCTCTTATGTATGTGCACGGTCTTGTGTCGTGCTGGAGAACGTGTACCACCGGGAAGCTCAGCTGCCGCGGTAATGTGTGAACAAGCACATGGGCGGCGCCTCACTATGAGTGAGTGATGGTCTAGTGTTTACTTCCACACTGTGAGTGTCCCACAACTTTGAGTGTTAACTGACTTTTACTATAATACTAAAGTTGATGCATAATTAATGTGTGATGTACGATGAATATAATGACATCACCTTAATTCTTGATTCAATTATGCGAGTTTGTGTACCCAACTTTATCAAGATTCGGGATCATCACAAAAGCATATCACCCTGTTTTACGTACACACACACACACATACACAAGAAAATGCAAATAGAATGCAACTTCATACAACATGCTCCATTTACTTTTTCCTGACGTCGTTCTGTCAACACTCGATAACACCTGTTCATGACAGAGCGACCCCTGAACACCGCCATTTACATGTGCAACCCCGTGTTAGGTTAGGTTGTCTGGTGTTGTTCAGTGTGTCTAGAGTTGGTGGCAGTATTTAATGAATTATACATGTACTGCTTCACATCTTGGAGAATTATACAACTACTGTGTCACATCTTGGAGGATTATTATGACGGCGTTACATAAGAGAAGCATTTTAGGAACATCCGACCAGAAGTTTGATTTATTTATTTACCTCATGGGCAAAACAACATAGGCGTGGCTTATGATGTTAAATATTTAAGGCAATTATATACATTAAGGTAGACTACAGGTAGGAAATATATATTGAAGGATGATGACTTATATTGTGTGAGAGAGACTGTATCCACCTTGTCTCACCTGCACACACACCGTATTATTGTGTGGGAGAAGGAGAGGGAGGGAGGGAGAAGGAGAGGGAGGGAGAAGGAGGGAGAGAGAGGGAGAAGGAGAGGGAGGGAAAAGGAGGGAGAGAGAGAGAGGGAGGGAGGGAGAAGGAGAGGGAGGTTCTTACACTGTACCATCACATGAAGGTGGTCCTTTATTTGTATTTAATGACGTTGTTGGAGGGGGATGGGAGAGTGCCAGGCGGAACACCCTGACTTACTGACTCAAATACTGTAGTTGTGACAGAGAAGAAAGACCAGATAATTAAGAGAAAGAAGAAGGGAATAAGCAAGAATACAATTATTCTCATAAATATTACATACAATACCACTTTCTGCCTCATAAGATATATTGATCAAGTGATCATTTGTGGTCAAGTTTTCCAGTTACCTGAGATAATCTGAGTTGATCATCATTTGTAGCTTTCTTTTCATCCTTTCTATGTTGCCTGCATCTTTACTTTCTCTTAGTTCCCCTCTCAGGTCCTTTGCTTTCTTTCCGGTTTTCTTTGCAGATTTTTGTGATGCTACTCAGCGGTTTTCCACGCCCTTGAGCTCTCTCTCTCTCCAGGTCCTTTACAGTTCTTCCACAAAACCTCTCAGAAAAATATCGTCGTTTCCTGAATTGTATATTGTATAGGTTTCAGGTACCGAGGGTGAGAGTTGAACAACACACACACACACACACACACACACACACACACACACACGCACACACACACACACACACGTACCATTATTTCCACATATTTTCCTTGTATGAATAATAGCAATAAGAAAATAAAGGCTCCTCGGCTAGTGGGTAGAGGATCTCGTTTTTCTTGTGGTTCTGTTTATATTTTTTCACGAAACGACTTCCTGAGCCAAGGCTTCCTAGGCGGGGATATGGAAGAATCTTGTGTATTGAGCGAGGAAGTGTATTGTGTGTCTTGGTGAGGGGTATTTCCTCGTGTGGGTTAAAGTATATGTGTTTGGGTGTATGAATGTATAGTGTGTGTATAAATGTAGAATGTGGACATTGAATAGTGTATAATTGTATAGATAAGTAATGTGTAAATAGGTTTGAGTGTGTATGAATGTATAAATATGTAATGTGTATATATGTTTGAGTGTGTATGAATGTATAGATATGTAATGTGTATGTATGTTTGAGTGTGTATGAATGTATAGATATGTAATGTGTATGTATGTTTGAGTGTGTATGAATGTATAGATATGTAATGTGTATGTATGTTTGAGTGTGTATGAATGTATAGATATGTAATGTGTATGTATGTTTGAGTGTGTATGAATGTATAGATATGTAATGTGTATGTATGTTTGAGTGTGTATGAATGTATAGATATGTAATGTGTATGTATGTTTATGACCAAGAGAGTTTATAGAAGCATTATCGTGTATATCCAGGATAAGAAAGATGACTAATATGCATAATTCTGTAACAAGAGATAGGTTTATACCTTACATTTAAACAGGTGATGACTTATATGTAATAGCTCTCTCGCTTTTGTTGAGGTTTGCAGTGTGTGTTGGAAGCCTGTATGAGTTCAATTATCCTCAAGCCAAACAGGTTGATCCAGGGAGGCGATTCAGGTTTATTTATAGAGATACAGAATAAAAAAAAATCCTATATGAAGTTTCTATAAGGATTCTTTCTTTAAGGGCATTAGCCCACCCGGGCACGGGTCATTTTTAATGACCCACATCAAGGCCCCGGGGGGCGAAAATATAATAAAACAATAATAATAATAATAATAATTATGCCAATGATGATGATAATGGTAATAATAATAATAGTAATAAAATTAATATAAATATATTTAATAAATAACAATTATAATAAAAGAAAATAATAATAATAATAATAATAATAATAATAATAATAATAATAAAATTAATAGCAATATTTAAAAAAAAATTATAATAAAAGAAAATACACATACAGGGTCTACCATTAGACAACACATTATGCTTCCAATATCTTCCCAGATGGTAGTACCTCCCTGTTTGTGAAATGGTTTAATCAAGAGTAAATAGATCTGTGGTAAAGTTGCAGGTAGAGTGTGAATAAAGCTTAGAATGGATCTTATAGGAAATAGAGTTCAGTATACCAAGTCTCTGGTAGACAAGGAGGTGAGGGTTTGGGTGGTTCAGTTTGGGACGGCCTGTGTGAGGGAACCAGTGACTCTTATAGTACAACACCTTGGCTGCCACACTGAGTAAGAATCACCAAAACCATCCCATGTGTAATACTCTCAGGTGACCTACAACCATGGTGACTCTTGTCTCAGTATATGTTGACTAGTACTACCTGAAGCCAGACTATATCAGAACATTACTAATAGCGACTTTGAAGTTGATTGGCTTATTATAATGATGACAATAATATTAAGGAACAATAACAAAGGAAGAGAGAAATTAGGTATATAAATTATTTCTCTTTAATGTTTGGTTTATGACTTTATGGGTTGAATTTAAGAGATAAAACACATTCCTCTCTGCATGGAATAGGTTTATTGCCTCTTACGTCGGTTTATGGCAGATTTATTTACTAATTTAGTGGTTGGCGGCAGCAGTCACGTGACATCATGAAGGTCATCACATCGTAATGTTTTAATACTGTTTGCCGTGTTAATACAGTTCGTCTTAAATCTGTTAGTACGCCAGTGATGTTTCCTTAGGGGAATATAATGATAAAAATGTTGTAAAACGGAATTAACTGGAAATACAGTAAGGATTACAACATAAGCGTGGTGTGTGTTTGGTCGCGTGTGTGGGGACCTGTTGATGAAGATCGAGGCAGAAGTTAAATGAGATTCTCACTTAAACTCTGAGTTACTCGAGAGTTCACGACTGCTGCCGAAATTGACCAAGTTAGGATGACCCGAGAGACCAAGGATTAGGGGGTAGGTCTGGTCAGCGTAACGGGGGAGGGGGGGGGGTGTCGGGGCTCAGGGACTTCTGGGGTCAAAGGGTAACTCGGGTCAAGGTGAGGCTTGGGTAGTTGTGGGAACGGCTGAGGTCATTATCTGAAATGAACCAGAGTGAACAAAGACGGCTTGAGAGAGAGGGTGAGAGAGAGACGTGGTCAAAGAAGTTATTAACCTAGAACGAGTATTTTTTTTTCTTTACCTCGGCTCTGTCCTTCAGCTCTCACCCTTAGCCCTCATCCTCACCCTTCACCCCGCTCCTCTCACCCCTCCCTCTCAACTTTTATCCTCGGCCCTCTCCCTCACCCTAACTCTCACTCCTCCCTCTCAGCCCTCACCTCAGACCTTGGGACAGCTACCTGGGTCAGTAATAGATCTCAGGTAGGATCTGTGTGACGCACCTGGTAAGTCCCCCACCATCATGCTTATGGTTGCTGCTGTTACTGTTACTGCTGTTAATATTGTTACTGTTGCCGCTGTTACTGTGGTGTAATAATGGTCAGCATGCTCGTCTGGTAAGCGAGCTGAGCCGGGTTCGATCCCCGAGCAGGGTGAAATTATGGGCAAGTGTCTTTAAGCCATTTGCCTCTGTCTACCCAGCAGTAATTGGGAACCTGGATGTTAATCGATTTGCGGATCGTGTTCCAGGGTAATGGTGAGCCAGTGCAGTTGGCGAATTGCCCGGTCTTCTTGGACTATTCCTTGACACTGAATCATGCAGCTCGTTAACTCAGGGTGTGGTTGTTGTGTTGGCGACAGCTTCTACACCTTTAACAGATTCACGCCTAGTTGGTCCTTGGGTCGGGCATCCTCGGTAACACGAAGAGCAACCATTATTATTTTAGTGTTGTTGATGCGGTTATTGATAGTTTTGTTGTTATTGTTGATGCTGGTGATAACTGCTGCTGTTGGCTGTTGTGTCTATTCTTCTTTATCGTGGTATTTTATGAGGAACTGGACGAGTACAATGCCATATATATTATCATGACGGTTTTCTTGTTCTATATTGGTGATAAATGTCTTAAAATTAGGTTAGTTTAGTTTACTTTAGGTTAGGTTGACAGTCTTAATTGGTATGGATCTATAGGGATCTGGCAGCATGTCTGGACTGTTTCATCAACCTCCTTTTGTGTGCTTATTTGGCTTTTGTGGCGCCTTACAGTGAGATATGGTTTTAAATCTCTCTCTCTCACAGTTGGTAGTGGTAAAGAGCTCAAACACGTTTCTGATGATAATGATACAACTTTTTCTTGTGAGTGTTTCAACCTGCACGAGAACTTCCTTGTTTATATTCCTCTTTTATTCTCTTTTATTTGTCTTTCTCCTAATTACAACGTGTCATTTTTAATGCTGTTCTTCTTATTATTTTCTTCCCGGTGATCATCTCGTTATCTTCACTTTGTATGGGGTGACTTGGGGGGGGGGGGTCTCCAGGGATGTTTATATACCGCTGAAGAAAGGACACGACACACACTGACGCCAGAGAGCCACACATCAAGGAAAGTTATCACATAATGATATATGTTGCTTTAATTAATGAGTTAATGTTGTATTTTATACCATAGGAAAGCAAGAGCGACAACCACCAGACTGTGTAATTTGTCAGATTTATTGTTTGTTTTAACTCACAATTACCACAAAACACAATAACATTTGACGGTAATTTCACAGTCCCTCTACACATTATGTTGACATTAGCTTAATTACCCCAATTGAAGGTAATATAAATGATGCATGAGTTTGTATTGTCATAAGTCATCACTAATGGTACGTTGATTATCATGTATATTTGCTTAACCATTGTCCAGGACTCCTCGATTCCTAGTGAGAGAAGTGATCAGTTTCCATCAGCAACAATGTCCATTTAACATCCTTGAAGCTTACCATTTAAATTTAATTAACCCTTCAGTAATTTTCACCCAGATGCTTATTTAATCAAGTTACGATTATCGTGTGGAATTTAATTAACTTTTCCGTCATTTTCTTCTCGACTTTTACTGGATCAAGTTATTCGCGTCATATATTTTCCAGATAATTAAAAAAAATCTAACCTCCCTCACCAGACACCGGCCAACCTAAATGATATCAACAACTTACCTTTTATCACGTAAGACAATTAACCTTCATAAAAGCATTAATAATTTGTCTTTAATAATGGCTTGTTTTTATTTTACCAAGATCATAAAGAGGAAACAATACCCAGCAATGGGTTGAAGGAGCTAATTATAATAACAGGCGAGGGAGGACTAGTTGCCCCGGGGTCTAACGCACGAGAGCTGGTGTATTGGTCCTCTGGGAAGCGTAAAGGAGAGGCCACGACTCTCACAGGTAAACTTAAAGGCAAAGAGATCAAAAACATGAAAGGCTATAAGAAATAATAGTAAATCAGTGCAGGTGTGAGAAGGTGGTACACCATTACTGTTATTTATGGTGGTATTGTAGTGTTTACTTATGGTGGTATTGTAGTGTTTATGGTGGTATTGTAGTGTTTACTTATGGTGGTATTGTAGTGTTTACTTATGGTAGTATTGTAGTGTTTACTTGTGATGGTATTGTAGTGTTTACTTATGGTGGTATTGTGGTGTTTACTTGGGGTGGTATTGTATTGTTTACTTATGGTGGTATTGTATTGTTTACTTATGGTGGTATTGTAGTGTTTACTTATGGTGGTATTGTAGTGTTTACTTATGGTGGTATTGTAGTGTTTACTTATGGTAGTATTGTAGTGTTTACTTATGGTGGTATTGTAGTGTTTACTTATGGTAGTATTGTAGTGTTTACTTATGGTAGTATTGTAGTGTTTACTTATGGTGGTATTGCAGTGTTTACTTATGGTAGTATTGTAGTGTTTACTTATGGTGGTATTGTAGTGTTTACTTATATGGTGGTGGTATTGTAGTGTTTTACTTATGGTATTGCAGTGTTTACTTATGAGTAGTGTTAATGATTGTTTTACTTATTGGTGGTATTGTAGTGTTTGCCTTATGGTGGTATTGCAGTAATTTACTTATATGTTAGTGTTAGTGTTTACTTATGGTGGTATTGTAGTGTTTACTTATGGTGGTATTGTAGTGTTTTACTTATGGTGGTATTGCGGTGTTTATATGGTAGTATTGTATTGTTTACTGTGGTGGTGTGTAGTGTTTACTTATATGGTGGTATTGTAGTGTTTATATGGTGGTATTGTAGTGTTTACTTATGGTGAGTATTGTAGTGTTTACTTATGGTGGTATTGTAGTGTTTGCTTGTGGTGGTATTGTAGTGTTTACTTATGGTGGTATTGTAGTGTTTACTTATGGTTGTATTGTGGTGTTTACTTGTGGTGGTATTGTAGTGTTTACTTATGGTGGTATTGTAGTGTTTACTTATGGTGGTATTGTAGTGTTTGCTTGTGGTGGTATTGTAGTGTTTATTTATGGTGGTATTGTAGTGTTTACTTATGGTGGTGGTGTTTACTTATGGTGGTATTGTAGTGCTTACTTATGGTGGTATTGTAGTGTTTACTTATGGTGGTATTGTAGTGTTTACTTATGGTGGTATTGTGGTGTTTACTTGTGGTGGTATTGTATTGTTTACTTATGGTGGTATTGTAGTGTTTACTTGTGGTGGTATTGTATTGTTTACTTATGGTGGTATTGTAGTGTTTACTTGTGGTGGTATTGCAGTGTTTACTTGTGGTGGTATTGTAGTGTTTACTTGTGGTGGTATTGTATTGTTTACTTATGGTGGTATTGTAGTGTTTACTTGTGGTGGTATTGTATTGTTTACTTATGGTGGTATTGTAGTGTTTACTTATGGTGATATTGTAGTGTTTACTTGTGGTGGTATTGTATTGTTTACTTATGGTGGTATTGTAGTGTTTACTTGTGGTGGTATTGTAGTGTTTACTTGTGGTGGTATTGTAGTGTTTACTTATGGTGGTATTGTATTGTTTACTTATGGTGGTATTGTAGTGTTTACTTGTGGCGGTATTGTAGTGTTTACTTGTGGTGGTATTGTAGTGTTTACTTATGGTGGTATTGTAGTGTTTACTTATGGCGGTATTGTAGTGTTTACTTGTGGTGGTATTGTAGTGTTTACTTGTGGTGGTATTGTAGTGTTTACTTGTGGTGGTATTGTAGTGTTTACTTGTGGTGGTATTGTAGTGTTTACTTATGGTGGTATTGTAGTGTTTTCTTATGGTGGTATTGTAGTGTTTACTTATGGTGGTATTGTAGTGTTTATTTGTGGTAGTATTGTAGTGTTTACTTATGGTGGTATTGTATTGTTTACTTGTGGTGGTATTGTAGTGTTTACTTGTGGTGGTATTGTAGTGTTTA
>NW_024747356.1:0-15000 GCF_018991925.1 Homarus americanus
TGCATGTATATATGTGTATGCATGCATATATATGGCGACCTGTGGTGTAATGGTTAGCATTCTTACCTTGCAAACTAACGGACCCGAGTTCGATCCCCGGGCACGGTGAAGTTATGGGCAAGTTTCTTTACACCATTTGCCTCTGTCTACCCAGCAGTAATTGGGGACCTGGATGTTAATCGATTTGCGGACCGTTAGCCGGGGTAATGGTTAGCTGGGTAGCTCGTTAACTTAGGGTATGGTTTTTGTGTTGGCGACCTTAAACAAATTTCTCGCCTACTGTAGGTGGGGCGCTAGTGGAGTGGTACCGCTCTTGCCTCGCAAGCAAGCTGTCACGGGTTCGATTCCCGGGCCGGCGGAAGTTGTTTGGACACTCTTCCTAGTCCCCCTGGTCCCTGTTCACCTAGCAGCAATATAGGTATCTGCTGTAAATCGAAAGTTGCGAATTCGTATTCAGGGACAAGTTGTTGGAGCTTCCAATAACTTGCTTAGACATTAAAACTATTGACTCTTCAAGCTTCTACGCCCTTGACTCTTAAGGCTTCTACGCCCTTAACTCATCGGACATGAGGCAAGCATGAACTTAAGCATGCTTCCCTGTTGGGCGCTGTAAACGCTTCTGCGCCTCACCTTACACAAGGATGTAGGGGGGTGCAAAAAGAAAAAAATCGCGCCTAGGTGGCCTTTGGGCCGGCCATCCTTGTTACCGAGGGGCAACCATAATTATTATTATTATGTATGTATGTGCATGCATCCAGAGCTGACCCACCTCAGGTATCCTCCATCCCTGGATGAGGTAGTTACTGACATCAAACAGATGAAAAAGTAAAAAAAGCCTCAGGGCCTGATGGAATCCCAGCCGAGGTATATTAAGCAGGAGGACCTCTGCTTATCAGCCGTCTCCACTCTCTCCTGGAAAATATATGGGAAAAGGAGGAAATCCTCCAAGCTCTTAAAGACACCTCCATTGTCAATATTTATAGGAACAAGGGAGACTGGTCAGACTGTGGCAACTACCGTGGGATCTCGCTGCTGTCTGTAGCTGGCAAGATTATCGCCTGAGTCCTCCTAAACAGACTTTTTCCCGAGGCGGAAAACTTCCTCCCTGAATCTCAATGTGGCTTTAGACCACCACGTGGCACCACTGACATGATCCTGGCTGCCCGCCAGATACAGGAAAAGTGCCCACCAAAATTCATTCCCATTGTGAGTCAATTCCACGATGGCATGAACGGCAGTGTCCTACACAATGGCACCAAGTCTGAGTTCTTCCCCATCCAAACAGGGGTTAAACAAGGGTGTGTACTGGCACCAACTCTCTTTTCCATTTTCTTGGCTGCCTTCCTTACTTGTGCCAGTGCTAATTTAGCCGACGGGGTCTTTTCAACATAAGACGACTCCAGGCAGGAACAAAGGTGTCGGCAGCTTCCATTACTGAACTTCAGTAAGCAGACGACCTCACCCTTGTCGCTCATATTGAACGCAACCTATAGGAGATCCCGAATACCTACGCAGATGCGTATGCACACTTCGGCCTTGAGGTGAATGTATGTAAGATTCGGATTCTCTTTCAACCTGCCCCAGGTTCAGACACCTCCACCATCCACCCAGCTTAACGGTACTACCCTCTCTAATGTTACTCAGTACCTTGGTTCTTACCTGTCCACCACCGCGGAAATCCATGTAGAGATTCAAATTCGGATCAGATGTGCATCTCAAGCCCTTGGCAGAATCCATACCTGTGTGTTCAGCTGTATGGAGCTGAAATTATCTACAAATTTGCCCGTATATTGAGCAATGGTCCTCCCTACCCTGCTATATGGCAGGGTATGATAATCATCCAGCTCTGGGGTGACTAGAGAGACCGATACGGAACAGGCCGGGTCGTCCAAGGAAGTTGCATGTGTAGGGGGCTACATTTACTGCGGGTGGAGCGGCAGCATCATCTTTCTGGCGTTGGCGCTTTTCCGCTTCGTTATACAGTCAGGTTAACCCGAAAGTATTGACACCTTCTCGTGAGGAGGAAGAGGAGGTTAATGTTGAGGAGGAGGAGGAGGAGAGTGACGTCAGAGAATACAAGGAAGGGCAGGTGTCAGTGGAACAGACTTACATACTGTAGGGCGGGGTAGGGTCAGGTGGGGGTGGGTGGGGCAGGGCAGGGCCAAGGTCAGGTGGGGCGGCTGGAGTAGAGAGGGGCAGGAGTAGGGTCAGGTGGGGCTGGGTAGAGAGGGGGGCAGGAGTAGGGGTCCAAGGTGGGGCTGGGTGAAGGGCAGGAGTAGGGTCAGGTGGGGGCCCCACAAGGTAGAGCGGGGCGGGGTTGGGTCAGATGGGGCTGGGTAGAGCGGGGCGAGGTAGGGTCAGGTGGGGCTGGGTAGAGCGGGGCAGGGTAGGGTCAGGTGGTAAGGCACTAGACAGGCTTCTTGTTAACACTTGTCTGGTTTACAGCGCCCCGTGTGGCTCTGTATATTGCTGTACAGTATATCTTAGGTTAGGCTAGGATAGTTTAGGGTAAATTAGGTTAACGATAATTACCCTGTATAAAACAACGATAATGACCCTGTATAAAATAATGATAATTACCCTGTATAAAATAACGATAATTACCCTGTATAAAATAACGATAATTACCCTGTATAAAATAACGATAATTACCCTGTATAAAATAACGATAATGACCCTGTATAAAATAATGATAATTACCCTGTATAAAATAACGATAATTACCCAGTATAAAATAACGATAGTGACCCTGTATAAAATAACGATAATGACCCTGTATAAAATAACGATAATGACCCTGTATAAAATAATGATAATTACCCTGTATAAAATAACGATAATTACTGTATAAAATAACGATAATTACCCTGTATAAAATAACGATTATTACCCTGTATAAAATAACGATAATTACCCTGTATAAAATAACGATAATTACCCTTTATAAAATAACGATAATTACCCTGTATGAAATAACGATAATTACCCTGTATAAAATAACGATAATTACCCTGTATAAAATAACGATAATGACCCTGTATAAAATAATGATAATTACCCTGTATAAAATAACGATAATTACCCTGTATAAAATAACGATAATTACCCTGTATAAAATAACGATAATTACCCTGTATAAAATAACGATAATTACCCTGTATAAAATAACGATAATTACCCTGTATAAAATAATTATCATTACCCTGTATAAAATAACGATAATTACCCTGTATAAAATAACGATAATTACCCTGTATAAAATAACGATAATTACCCTGTATAAAATAACGATAATGACCCTGTATAAAATAACGATAATTACCCTGTATAAAATAACGATAATTACCCTGTATAAAATAACGATTATTACCCTGTATAAAATAAGGATAATTACCCTGTATAAAATAAGGATAATTACCCTGTATAAAATAATGATAATTACCCTGTATAAAATAATGATAATTACCCTGTATAAAATAACGATAATTACCTGTATAAAATAACGATAATTACCTGTATAAAATAACGATATTCCCATAAAATAACATTCCCAAAAATAACGATATTCCCGAAAATAAGATAATTACCTGTATAAAATAATGATAATTACCCTGTATAAAATAACGATAATTACCCTGTATAAAATAACGATAATTACCCTGTATAAAATAACGATATTACCTGTATAAAATAACGATTCCTGTATAAAATAACGATAATTACCTGTATAAAATAACGATAATTACCTGTATAAAATAACGATAATTACCCTGATAAATAACGATAATTCCCTGTAAAATAACGATAATTACCCTGTATAAAACGAAATAATAACCTGTATAAAATAATGATAATTACCCTGTATAAAATAACGATAATTACCCTGTATAAAATAATGATAATTACCCTGTATAAAATAACGATAATTACCTGTATAAAATAACGATAATTACCCTGTATAAAATAACGATAATTACCCTGTATAAAATAATGATAATTACCCTGTATAAATAACGATAATTACCCTGTATAAAATAAGGATAATTCCGTATAAAAATAACGATAATTACCTGTATAAAATAACGATAATATACCCCTATATAAAATAACGATAATTACCCTGTATAAAATAACGATAATGACCCTGTATAAAATAATGATAATTACCCTGTATAAAATAACGATAATTACTGTATAAAATAACGATAATTACCCTGTATAAATAACGATAATAACCTGTATAAAATAACGATAATTACCTGTATAAAATAACGATAATTACCCTGTATAAATAACGATAATTACCCTGTATAAAATACAAGAAATTACCCTGTATAAAATAACGATAATTACCCTGTATAAAATAACGATAATTACCCCTATAAAATAACGATAATTACCCTGTATAAAATAACGATAATTACCCTGTATAAAATAACGATAATTACCCTGTATAAAATACGATAATTACCCTGTAAAAATAACGATAATTACCATAACATGAAATACGATAATTACCCTGTATAAAATAACGATAATTTCCTGTATAAAATAACGATAATGACCCTGTATAAAATAATGATAATTACCCTGTATAAAATAACGATAATTACCCCTGTATAGATAACGATAATTACCCTGTATAAATAACGATAATTACCCTGGATAAAAATAATTACCTGTATAAAATAACGATAATGACCCTGTATAAAATAATGATCATTACCTGTAAAATAACGATAATTACTATAAAATAAGGATAATTTACCTGTATAAAATAACGATAATTACCCTGTATAAAATAACGATAATGACCGTATAAATAACGATAATTACCCTGTGTAAAATAACGATAATGACCCTGTATAAAATAATGATAATTACCCTCATAAAATAACGATAATTATAAAATAATAACATAATTATACCTGTAGCCTATAAAATAACGATAATTACCCTGTATAAAATAACGATAATTACCCTGTATAAAATAACGATAATTACCCTGTATAAAATAACAATAATTACCCTGTATTAAATAACGATAATTACCCTGTATTAAATAATAATTACCCTGTATTAGATAACGATAATTACTCTGTATTAAATAATAATTACCCTGTATTAGATAACGATAATTACCCTGTATAAAATAACGATAATTACCCTGTATAAAATAACGATAATTACTAAAAAATAACGATAATTACCTATATTAAATAATTACCCTGTATTAGATAACGATAATTACCCTGTATAAAATAACGATAAAAATCCTGTATAAAATAACGATAATTACCCTGTATATAATAACGATAATTACTAAAAATAATGATAATTACCTTATATTAAATAATAATTACCCTGTATTAGATAACGATAATTACCCTGTATAAAATAACGATAATTACCCTGTATAAAATAACGATAATTACCCTGTATAAATTAACGATAATTACCCTGTATAAAATAACAATAATTACTAAAATAACGATAATTACCCTTATTAAGTAATATTACCCTGTATTAGATAACGAAAATTACCCTGTATAAAATAACGATAATTATCCTGTATAAAATAACGATAATTACCCTGTATAAAATATCGATAATTACTAAAAATAACGATAATTACCTATATTAAATAATAATTACCGTGTATTAGATAACGATAATTACCCTGTATAAAATAACGATAATTACCCTGTATAAAATAACGATAATTACCCTGTATAAAATAACGATAATTACCCTGCATAAATAACGATAATTACCCTGCATAAATAACGATAATTACACTATAAAATAACGATAATTACCCTGTATAAATTACGATAATTACCCTGTATTAAATAACGATGATAACTGTAATTGAATGATACCACCTGAATTAAATAACGAAATTACTCTATAAATTAACGGTATTACTGTGTGAAATAACGATAATTACTGTAAATTAACGATAATTACTCTAAAATAACGATAATTACTATAAATAACCATAATTACCCTGTATAAAATAACGATAATTACTTTAAAATAACGATAATTACTATAAATAACAATAATTTCCTATATAAAATAAAGATAATTACTCTATAAATTAACGATAATTACTCTAAAATAACGATAATTACTATAAAATAACAATAATTTCCTGTATAAAATAAAGATAATTACTCTATAAATTAATGATAATTACTATTAAATAACGATAATTACTATAAAATAATAATTTCTGCATAAAATAACGATAATTATTCTAAAATAAAGATAATTAACCATGTATTAAATAACGATAATTACCTGTATAAAATAACTATAATTACCCTGTATAAAATAACGATACCTCAAAATAACGATAATTACTATAAAATAACAATAATTTCCCTGTAATATAACGATAATTATTCTAAAATAAAGATAATTATCCTGTATAAAATAATGATAATTACCCTCTATAAATTAACGATATTTACCTGTATATAATAACGGTAATTACCCTGTATAAAATAACAATAATTACTCTATAAATTAACGATAATTACTATAAAATAACAATAATTACCCTGGATAAAATAACGATAATTACTATAAAATAACGAAAATTATCATGTATTAACGATAATTACCATGTATTAACGATAATTACTATAAATTAACGATAATTATGATAAATAACGATATTTTCTATAAAATAACAATAATTAACCCTGTATAAAATAACGATAATTACCCTTATAAATTAACGATAATTACCCTGTATATAATAACGGTAATTACCCTGTATAAAATAAAATACTTAAATTAACGATAATTACTATAAAATAATGATAATTATTCTATAAATTAACGATAATTACTATAAAATAATGATAATTACTCTTTAAATTAACGGTAATTACTATAAAATAATGATAATTACTCTTTAAATTAGCGGTAATTACTATATAATAATGATAATTACTCTTTAAATTAACGGTAATTACTATAAAATAATGATAATTACAATAAATTAACGGTAATTATTATAAATAATGATAATTACTCTATAAAATAACGGTAATTACCCTGTATTGTTGCAGCTTAACAAGTGTCTCTGGTTATCAGAATAAATACTAAAAATATGATTTTTCACAGGTGAGGAGAGAGTTTGGGCAGCCAGGTATGGTTGACAGGAGAGAGAGAGAGTGTTGTGCAACTCCCTGAAGCCCTACATAACACTGTCTGCTAACCCAGTGGAGTTTTGCTGATCTTAAGTGAATGTTTTTGTTTCATATAATTGAAGTATTTTTTTTAATTCCTGAAGTAAAGTTAGATCAGACCAGGTTAGGTTAGGTTAGGTTAAATTAGGTTAGATCAGGCCAGGTGAAGTTAGGTTACGGGAAGTTGTAGTAGTAAGGAGAGAACAGTTACAGTAGTAAGAGAGACAGAGAGGTGGCGGGTGGGTGAGAGGAAGCGAGTGAAGCAGCAGCAACAACAGTCAGGCGCCAACTCAACCATTGTGTCTTCCACCTTTCTCCTCCACAACATGAACCGTCTTTAAGGATCTGTCAACACCTTAAACATTGTCCAATAATTGTGTCATAATCTAAACAGGTTAGTAATGGAGTTAGTCTTGTTGATGAGTTAGTCCTGCTGTAATGTGTTCCGTGTATAATAATAGTAAAGGAGTTAGGTCTTGTTGATGTGTTAGTCCTGCTGTAATGTGTCTGCTGTATATAATAGTAAAGGAGTTAGTCTTGTTGATGTGTTAGTCCTGCTGTAATGTGTTCCGTGTATAATAATAGTAAAGGAGTTAGGTCTTGTTGATATGTTAGTCCTGCTGTAATGTGTTCCGTATAATAATAGTAAAGGAGTTAGGTCTTGTTGATGTGTTAGTCCTGCTGTAATGTGTCTGTATAATAATAGTAAAAAGAGTTGGTGATGTATCCCTGTAATGTGTCTGTATAATAGTAAAGGAGTTAGGTCTTGTTGATGTGTTAGTCCTGCTGTAATGTGTCTGTATAATAATAAAAGGAGTTAGGTCTTGTTGATGTGTTAGTCCTGCTGTAATGTGTTCCGTATAATAATAGTAAAGGAGTTAGGTCTTGTTGATGTGTTAGTCCTGTAATGTGTCCGTGTATAATAATAGTAAAGGAGTTAGGTCTTGTTGATGTGTTAGTCCGCTGTAATGTGTTCCGTATAATAATAGTAGTTAGGTCTTGTTGATGTTATCCTGCTGTAATGTGTCTGTATAATAATAGTAAGGAGTTAGGTCTTGTTGATGTGTTGTCCTGCTGTAATGTGTTCCGTGATAATAATAGTAAAGAGTTGTTGTGGTGTTAGTTAATGTTTTGTATAATAATAGTAAAGGAGTTAGGTCTTGTTGATGTGTTAGTCCTGCTGTAATGTGTTCGTGTATAATAATAGTAAAGGGTTAGGTCTTGTTGATGTGTTAGTCCTGCTGTAATGTGTTCCGTGTATAATAATAGTAAAGGTTAGGTCTTGTTGATGTGTTAGTCCTGCTGTAGTAATGTTCCGTGTATAATAATAGTAAAGGAGTTAGGTCTTGTTGATGTGTTAGTCCTGCTGTAATGTGTTCCGTGTATAATAATAGTAAAGGAGTTAGGTCTTGTTGGTGTGTTATTCCTGCTGTAATGTGTTCGTGTATAATAATAGTAAAGGTTAGGTCTTGTTGATGTGTTAGTCCTGCTGTAATGTGTTCTGTATAAAATAGAAGGAGTTAGGTCTTGTTGATGTGTTAGTCCTGCTGTAATGTGTTCGTGTATAATAATAGTAAGGAGTTAGGTCTTGTTGATGTGTTAGTCCTGCTGTAATGTGTTCCGTGTATAATAATAGTAAGGTTAGGTCTTGTTGATGTGTTAGTCCTGCTGTAATGTGTTCGCGTATAATAATAGTAAAGGAGTTAGGTCTTGTGATGTGTTAGTCCTGCTGTAATGTGTTCCGTGTATAATAATAGTAAAGGAGTTAGGTCTTGTTGATGTGTTAGTCCTGCTGTAATGTGTTCGTGTTAATAGTAAGGAGTTAGGTCTTGTTGATGTGTTAGTCCTGCTGTAATGTGTTCCGTATATAATAATAGTAAAGGAGTTAGGTCTTGTTGATGTGTTAGTCCTGCTGTAATGTGTTCGTATAATAATAGTAAAGGAGTTAGGTCTTGTTGATGTGTTAGTCCTGCTGTATGTGTTCCGTGTTAATAGTAAAGGTTAGGTCTTGTTGATGTGTTAGTCCTGCTGTAATGTGTTCGTGTATAATAATAGTAAAGGAGTTAGGTCTTGATGTGTTAGTCCTGCTGTAATGTGTTCCGGTATAATAATAGTAAGAGTTGGTCTTGATGTGTTAGTCCTGCTGTATGTGTTCCGTATAATAATAGTAAAGGAGTTAGGTCTTGTTGATGTGTTAGTCCTGCTGTAATGTGTTCCGTGTATAATAATGGTAAAGGGTTAGGTCTTGTTGATGTGTTAGTCCTTGTAATGTGTTCCGTGTATAATAATAGTAAGGAGTTAGGTCTTGTTGATGTGTTAGTCCTGCTGTAATGTGTTCCGTGTATAATAATAGTAAAGGAGTTAGGTCTTGTTGATGTGTTAGTCCTGCTGTAATGTGTTCGTGTATAATAATAGTAAAGGAGTTAGGTCTTGTTGATGTGTTAGTCCTGCTGTAATGTGTTCCGTGTATAATAATGGTAAGGAGTTAGGTCTTGTTGATGTGTTAGTCCTGCTGTAATGTGTTCCGTGTATAATAATAGTAAGGAGTTAGGTCTTGTTGATGTTAGTCCTTGTAATGTGTTCGCGTATAATAATAGTAATGGAGTTAGGTCTTGTTGATGTGTTAGTCCTGCTGTAATGTGTTCCGTGTATAATAATAGTAAAAGTAGGTCTTGTTGATGTGTTAGTCCTGCTGTAATGTGTTCGTGTTAATAGTAAAGGAGTTAGGTCTTGTTGATGTGTTAGTCCTGCTGTAATGTGTTCCGTGTATAATAATAGTAAAGGAGTTAGGTCTTGTTGATGTGTTAGTCCTGCTGTAATGTGTTCCGTGTATAATAATAGTAAAGGAGTTAGGTCTTGTTGATGTGTTAGTCCTGCTGTAATGTGTTCGTGTATAATAATAGTAAAGGTTAGGTCTTGTTGATGTGTTAGTCCTGCTGTAATGTGTTCCGTGTATAATAATAGTAAAGGAGTTAGGTCTTGTTGATGTGTTAGTCCTGCTGTAATGTGTTCCGTAGTATAATAATAGTAAAGGAGTTAGGTCTTGTTGATGTGTTAGTCCTGCTGTAATGTGTTCGTGTTAATAAGTAAGGGTTAGGTCTTGTTGATGTGTTAGTCCTGCTGTAATGTGTTCCGTGTTAATAGTAAAGGAGTTAGGTCTTGTTGATGTGTTAGTCCTGCTGTATGTTGTGTGTATAATAATAGTAAAGGAGTTAGGTCTTGTTGATGTGTTAGTCCTGCTGTAATGTGTTCTGTATAATAATAGTAAAGTAGTTAGGTCTTGTTGATGTGTTAGTCTCCTCAATGTGTTCCGTGTTAATAGTAAAGGGTTAGGTCTTGTTGATGTGTTAGTCCTGCTGTAATGTGTTCCGTGTTAATAGTAAAGGAGTTAGGTCTTGTTGATGTGTTAGTCCTGCTGTAATGTGTTTCAACTCTTTTCAAACATCTCTGGTTACTTTAGTTTGTGTTTCGCTGTCATGTGATACAAACATGTCATATTTATTCATAGTTGATCTGTACATAAGGTCAGAAGGTCATATTTTAAGTTCACTCGATCTAGAATTTGAGGTCAAACACTGACTATATGCAAGGTATATATATATATATATATATATATATATATATATATATATATATATATATATATATATATATATATATATATATATATATATATATATATATATATATATATATATATATAAAAAAAAAAAATATGTCTGTTTGTTTGTGTGTGGTGTGTCATGAGAATTCTCGGAAACTGATTAACCGATCTGTAGTTTTGATGGATATTGTTATATGTAGTAATGATGGATGTTGTTATATGTAGTGATGATAGGGTGGTGTTATATGTAGTGATGATGGATGGTGTTATATGTAGTGATGATGATGTCTGGTGTTATATGTAGTGATGATGATGGATGGTATTATATGTAGTGATGATGATAGATGGTGATATATGTAGTGATGATGGATGATGTTATATGTAGTGATGATGGATGGTGTTATATGTAGTGATGATGGGTGGTGTTATAGGTAGTGATGATGGATGGTGTTATATGTAGTGATGATGGATGGTGATATATGTAGTGATGATGGATGGTGTTATATGTAGTGATGATAGATGGTGTTATATGTGGTGATGATGGATGGTGTTATATGTGGTGATGATGGATGGTGTTATATGTGGTGATGATGGGTGGTGTTATATGTAGTGATGATGGATGGTGTTATATGTAGTGATGATGGATGGTGTTATATGTAGTGATGATGATGGATGGTGTTATATGTAGTGATGATGGATGGTGTTATATGTAGTGATGATGTTATAGTAGTGATGATGGATGTTGTTATATGTAGTGATGATAGGGTGGTCTTATATGTAGTGCTGATGGATGGTGTTATATGTAGTGATGATAATGGATGGTGTTATATGTAGTGATGATGATGGATGGTGTTATATGTAGTGATGATGATAGATGGTGATTAATGTAGTGATGATGGATGATGTATATGTTGTGATGATGGATGGTGTTATATGTAGTGATGATAGGGTGGTGTTATATGTAGTGATGATGTATGGTGTTATATGTAGTGATGATGATGGATGTTGTTATATGTAGTGATGATGGATGTTGTTATATGTAGTGATGATAGGGTGGTGTTATATGTAGTGATGATGATGGATGGTGTTATATGTAGTGATCATGATAGATGGTGATATATGTAGTGATGATGGATGATGTATATGTAGTGATGATGGATGGTGTTATATGTAGTGATGATGGATGATGTTATATATAGTGATGATGATGGATGGTGTTATATGTAGTGATGATGGATGGTGTTATATGTAGTGATGATGGATGTTGTTATATGTAGTGAGGATAGGGTGGTGTTATATGTAGTGATGATGATAGATGTTGTTATATGTAGTGATGATAGGGTGGTGTTATATGTAGTGATGATGATAGATGGTGATATATGTAGTGATGATGTATGATGTATATGTAGTGATGATGGATGGTGTTATATGTAGTGATGATAGGGTGGTGTTATATGTAGTGATGATGGATGGTGTTATATGTAGTGATGATGATGGATGTTGTTATATGTAGTGATGATGGATGTTGTTATATGTAGTGATGATAGGGTGGTGTTATATGTAGTGATGATGGATGGTGTTATATGTAGCGATGATGGATGATGTTATAGTAGTGATGATGGATGTTGTTATATATAGTAATGATAGGGTGGTGTTATATGTAGTGATGATGGATGGTGTAATATGTAGTGATGATGATGGATGGTGCTATATGTAGTGATGATGATGGATGGTATTATATGTAGTGATGATGATAGATGGTGATATATGTAGTGATGATGGATGATATATATGTAGTGATGATGGATGGTGTTATATGTAGTGATGATGATCGATTGTGTTATATGTAGTGATGATGGATGGTGTTATATGTAGTGATGATGATAGATGGTGTTATATGTAGTGATGATGGATGATGTTATATATAGTGATGATGATGGATGGTGTTATATGTAGTGATGATGATGGATGGTATTATATGTAGTGATGATGATAGATGGTGATATATGTAGTGATGATGGATGATGTATATGTAGTGATGATGGATGGTGTTATATGTAGTGATGATGATCGATGGTGTTATATGTAGTGATAATGGATTGTGTTATATGTAGGGATGATGATGGATGGTGTTATATGTAGTGATGATGGATGATGTTATATATAGTGATGATGATGGATGGTGTTATATGTAGTGATGATGATGGATATTGTTATATGTAGTAATGATGGATGTTGTTATATGTAGTGATGATAGGGTGGTGTTATATGTTGTGATGATGGATGGTGTTATATATAGTGATGATGGATGGTGTATATGTCGTGATGATGGATGGATGGTGATATATGTAGTGATGATGGATGGTGATATATGTTGTGATGATGATGGATGGTGATATATGTAGTGATGATGGATGGTGATCATGATGATGGATGGTGATATATGTAGTGATGATGAATGGTGATATATGTCGTGATGATGATGGATGGTGATATATGTGGTAATGATGGATGGTGTTATATGTCGTGATGATGGATGGTGTTATGTGATGATGGATGGTGTTATATGTAGTGATGATGGATGGTGTTATATGTGTGTGGATGGTGATATGTCATTAAACCTTGAAATGATGACCGACCTCTTCTCAAACTCTGGGAGGTGAGGAGGTGTTGTTATGGTGAGGGTGGGGAAGGAGGTTGTTATGAGGTGAGGGTTGTTGTTTGGTGAGGGTGGATGGTGAGGGGTGGGGAGGAGGTGTTGTTATGGGCTGGGTGGGAGGAGGTTGTGAGCGGTGGGGGAGGAGGAGGGGTGTTGTTATGGTGAGGGTGGGGGGAGGAGGGGGTGTTGTTATGGTGAGGGGTGGGGAGGAGGGGTGTTGTTATGGTGAGGGGTGGGGGAGGAGGGTTGTTGTCATGGGGGTGGGGTGGGCGGAGGGTTGTTATGGTGAGGGGTGTTATGGTGGGGGTGGGGAGGAGGGGGTGTTATGGGCGGGTGGGAGGAGGGTTGTTGTTATGGTGAGCGGTGGGGGAGGAGGGGTGTTGTTATGGTGGGGGTGGGGGAGGAGGGGTGTTGTTATGGTGAGGGGTGGGGAGGAGGGGTGTTGTTATGGTGAGGGGTGGGGGAGGGGTTGTTGTTATGGTGAGGGTTGGAGGAGGGTGTTGTTATGGTGGGTGGGGAGAGGGGGTGTGGTGAGGGGGAGGAGGGGTAAAGGAGGGTTGGGGTGGAGGGTTGGTGTTATGGGAGGGGAGTGAGGGGGTGTTATGGTGGAGGGTGGGGAGGGGGGAGGGGTGGGGAGGAGGGGTTGTTATGGTGAGGTGAGGGAGGGGTTGTTGTTATGGTGAGGGGGTGAGGGGTTGATGTTATGGTGAGGGGTGGGGGGAGGGGTGTTGTTATGGTGAGGAAGGGAGTGGTGAGGGGTGGGGAAGGTGGTGGAGGGGGTGGGGGGAGGAAGGGGTGTTGTTATGGTGGGGGTGGGGGAGGAGGGGTTTTGTTATGGTGAGGGTTTTTGTTATGGTGAGGGTTGGGGAGGATGGGGGTGTTATGTGGAGGGGGGTGAGGGGTGAGGGAAGGTTCCAAGTGTTCCTGAAGAAGGCAGTGATGGGTAGGGAAACACTGTAACACTGAAGTCCATTTATTAACGGGTAGAGAAATACAAGTGACTAGGTGTGCCATGCACGGCCCACGGATTCAGACTGAGACTGCCTTGCCATATGACAGCTCAATAGAAGTTACAAACACGTGCAGTGGCCACGTAATTATATACATAGATGCTACTCGCACAGTAGCTTATATACAAGGTTGCTACTCGGCACAGTAGTTATATACAAGGTTAGCATTGGCACAGTAGCTTATATACAAGGTTGCTACTCGGCACAGTAGCTTAGATACATAACCTAGAGAGGAGGAGGGTAGGAGGGGAGGGGTGGGGGAGGAGGGGTTGAGAGGAGGGGTGGGGGAGGAGGGGGTATTGTTATGGGAGGGGTGGGGAGGAGAGGGGGTGTTGTTATGGTGAGGTATGGGGAGGAGAGGGGTGTTATTGGTGAGGGGTGGGGAGGAGGGTTGTTGTTAGTGAGGGGTGGGGGGAGGAGGGGTGCTGTTATGGTGAGGGGTGGGGGAGGAGGGTTGTTTTTATGATGAGGGGTGGGAGGAGGGGTGTTGTTATGGTGGGAGGTGGGGGGGAGGAGGGGTGG
>NW_024747356.1:20000-58448 GCF_018991925.1 Homarus americanus
AACCCATAATACTGTACAGGTAACCCATAATACTGTACAGGTAACCCTATCTGTACAGGTAACCACCCCATAATACTGTACAGGTAACCCATAATACTGTACAGGTAACCTCATATACTGTACAGGTAACCCCACACTTATAATACTGTACAGGTAACCCTCTGTACAGGTAACCCATACTGTACAGGTAACCTATAATACTGTACAGAGTAACCCATATTGCTGCAGGTAACCCACACTTATAATACTGTACAGGTAACCCATAATACTGTACAGGTAACCTAATACTGTACAGGTAACCCATATAATACTGTACAGGTAACCCTATACTGTACAGGTAACCTATTACTGTACAGGTAACCCATAATATGTACAGGTAACCACACTTATAATACTGTACAGGTAACACACATACTGCTGGGTAACCCCACATAATTATGTGGTACCCCACACTTATAATACTGTACAGGTAACCCCATGACTGTACAGGTAACCCACACACTTATAATACTGTACAGGTAACCCATAATACTGTACAGGTAACCCCTATAATACTGCACAGGTAACCCTACATATTACTTTAGGTAACCCATAATACTGCGGTAACCCACATATAATGCCTGGGTAACCCATAACTGTACAGGTAACCCACTAATACTGTACAGGTAACCCTGTACAGGTACTTATAATACTGTACAGGTAACCCCATAATACTGTACAGGTAACCCACACTTATAATACTGTACAGGTAACCCATAATACTGTACAGGTAACCCCATAATACTGTACAGGTTATAATACTGTACAGGTAACCCATATACTGTACAGGTAACCCCACAATACTGTTCTCATAATACTGTACAGTAACCCACTGTACAGGTAACCCATAATACTGTACAGGTAACCCATAATACTGTACAGGTAACCCATAATACTGTACAGGTAACCCACACTATACTGTACAGGTAACCCATAATACTGTCAGGTAACCCATAATACTGTACAGTAACCCACTATAATACTGTACAGGTAACCCACACTTATAATACTGTACAGGTAACCCATAATACTGTACAGGGGCACACTAATACTGTACAGGTAACCCACACTTATAATACTGTACAGGTAACCCATAATACTGTACAGGTAACCCATAATACTGTACAGGTAACCCATAATACTGTACAGGTAACCCATAATTACTGTCAGGTAACCCACACTTATAATACTGGGTAACCCAAACTTATATAATACTGTACAGGTAACCCCACACTTATAATAATACTGTACGAATGACATAATACTGTACAGGTAACCATAATACTGTACAGGTAACCCGCCAACCTACTGTACAGGTAACCCATAATACTGTACAGGTAACCCATATTCTGTACAGGTAACCTATAATACTGTACAGGTAACCTATAATACTGTCAGGTAACCCATAATACTGTACAGGTAACCCATAATACTGTACAGGTAACCCACACTTATAATACTTGTACAGGTAACCCCACTTATAATACTGTACAGGTAACCCATAATACTGTTCAGGTAACCCATACTGTGTAGGTAACCCACTTATAATACTGTACAGGTAACCCACACTATAATACTGTACAGGTAACCCATAATACTGTACAGGTAACCCATAATACTGTACAGGTAACCCATAATACTGTACAGGTAACCCATAATACTGTACAGGTAACCCACACTTATAATACTGTACAGGTAACCCACACTTATAATATTGTACAGGTAACCCACACTTATAATACTGTACAGGTAACCCATAATACTTTGCAGGTAACCCATAATACTGCACAGGTAACCCATAATACTGTACAGGTAACCCATAATTCTGTACAGGTAACCCATAATACTGCACAGGTAACCCATAATACTGTACAGGTAACCCATAATACTGTACAGGTAACCCACACTTATAATACTGTACAGGTAACCCACACTTATTATACTGTACACAGGTAAACTCCATAATACTGCCAGGTAAACTCATACTCCTGTACAGGTTACCCATACTGTACAGGTAACCTATATTACTGCATACAGGTAACCATATTACCAGCTCAGGGTAACCCACTTATAATACTGTACAGGTAACCCATATATCACTGCGAAGGTAACTAATAATATTGCACAGGTAACCCACAATACTGCTGCCAGGTAAACTGCCATTACCGTACAGGTAACTCAATACTGTACAGGTAGCTCATAATACTGTACAGGTAACCCATAATACTGCAAAGGTAACCCATAATACTGTACAGGTAACTCAATACTGTACAGGTAACCCATAATTCTGTACAGGTAACCCATAATACTGTACTGGTAACTCATAATACTGTACAGGTAATCCATAATACTGTACAGGTAACCCACACTTATAATACTGTACAGATAACCCACTAATACTGTACAGGTAACCCATAATACTGTACAGGTAACTCATAATACTGTACAGGTAACCCATAACACTGTACAGGTAACCCATAATACTGTACAGGTAACTCATAATACTGTTCAAGTAACCCATAGTACTGTACAGGTAACCCACACTTCTTATATTACTGTACAGGTAACCCATTATACTGTACAGGGAACCCATATTACTGTACAGGTAACCCACACTTATAATACTATACAGATATCTCATAATACTGTACAAGTAACCCATAATACTGTACAGGTAACTTATAATACTGTACAGGTAACCCACCAATGCTGTACAGGTAACCCATAGTACTGTACAGGTAACCCACACTTCTTATAATACTGTACAGGTAACCCATTATACTGTACAGGTAACCCATAATACTGTACAGGTAACCCATAATACTGTACAGGTAACCCACTAATACTGTACAGGTAACCCCCTAATACTGTACAGGGAACCCATAGTACTGTACAGGTAACCCACACTTCTTATAATACTGTACAGGTAACCCATTATACTGTACAGGTACCCTAATACTTTACAGGTAACCCATAATACTGTACAGGTAACCCATAAAGTATCTGAACTTATTTTATTTTGTAATCCCTTCATTAATAACATAGATCGCTGTTTGACAAGTATACCTGTAATAGTAAGGCTGGAATGATCTGTCTGTAACAGTGTTTGTAATTATCGAGCTGTTTAATGATAATATAGGAACGCCATGTATAATTTCCCCGCTTGATTATAGTGTTAAGCCAGATGCGTCTCTATAATGTGTTAAGCCAGATGCGTCTATAATGTGTTAAGCCAGATGCGTCTCTATAATGTGTTAAGCCAGATGCGTCTCTATAATGTGTTAAGTCAGATGCGTCTCTATAATGTGTTAAGCCAGATGCGTCTATAATGTGTTAAGCCAGATGCGTCTCTATAATGTGTTAAGCCAGATCCGTCTCTTTAATGCGGTAAGCCAGATGCGTCTCTATAATGTGTTAAGCCAGATGCGTCTATAATGTGTTAAGCCAGATGCGTCTCTATAATGTGATAAGCCAGTTCCGTCTCTTTAATGTGTTAAGCCAGATAAGTCTCTATAATGTGTTAAGCCAGATGCGTCTCTATAATGTGTTAAGCCAGATCCGTCTCTTTAATGCGGTAAGCCAGATGCGTCTCTATAATGTGTTAAGCCAGATGCGTCTCTATAATGTGTTAAGCCAGATGCGTCTCTATAATGTGTTAAGCCAGATGCGTCTCTATAATGTGTTAAGCCAGATGCGTCTCTATAATGTGTTAAGCCAGATGCGTCTCTATAATGTGTTAAGCCAGATCCGTCTCTTTAATGCGGTAAGCCAGATGCGTCTCTATAATGTGTTAAGCCAGATGCGTCTCTATAATGTGTTAAGCCAGATGCGTCTCTATAATGTGTTAAGCCAGATGCGTCTCTATAAAATATGTTAAAGCCGGAGTAGATATATAATGTGTTAAGCCAGATGCGTCTCTATAATGTGTTAAGCCAGATGCGTCTCTAAAATGTGTTAAGCCAGATGCGTCTATAATATATTTAAGCCAGATGCGTCTCTATAATGTGTTAAGCCAAGATCGTCTCTAAAATGTGCTAAGCCAGATGCGTCTATAATATATTGCAAGCCGAATCGTCTATAGTAATAATTTAAGCTGGTCGTCTCTTTAATGTATTAAGCCTAGTGCGTCTATAATATATTAAGCCAGATGCGTCTCTATATTGTTAGCCAGATCCGTCTTTAATGTGTTGAAAGCCGGATGGTCTATAATATGTTAGCCAGATGGAAATATAATATGTTAAGCCAAGATACGTCTATAATGTATTAAGTCCGTCTCTTTAATGTATTTAAGCCAGATGCATCTATAATATATTAAGCCAGATCCGTCTCTTTAATGTGTTAAGCCAGATGCGTCTATAATATGTTAAGCCAGATGCGTCTCTATAATATGTTAAGCCAGATGCGTCTATAATGTGTTAAGCCAGATCCGTCTATAATGTGTTAAGCCAGATGCGTCTATAATGTGTTAAGCCAGATGCGTCTCTATAATATGTTAAGCCAGATGCGTCTATAATGTGTTAAGCCAGATCCGTGTGTAATGTGTTAAGCCAGATGCGTCTATAATGTGTTAAGCCAGATGCGTCTCTATAATATGTTAAGCCAGATCCGTCTATAATGTGTTAAGCCAGATGCGTCTATAATGTGTTAAGCCAGATGCGTCTATAATATGTTAAGCCAGATGCGTCTCTATAATATGTTAAGCCAGATGCGTCTATAATGTGTTAAGCCAGATCCGTCTATAATGTGTTAAGCCAGATCCGTCTAAAATGTGTTAATATACACCAGAGTCTTATATAGGGTGATGTAGTTTCTTATATGTATTATGAAGTACAAATAAATGTAATGCCATAGTTGTACAGTGATGTTACTTGAGTACTAATGCTATAGTAGTACAGTGATGTTACTTGAGTACTAATGCTATAGTAGTACAGTGATGTTACTTGAGTACTAATGCTATAGTAGTACAGTGATGTTACTTGAGTACTAATGCTATAGTAGTACAGTGATGTTACTTGAGTACTAATGCTATAGTAGTACAGTGATGTTACTTGAGTACTAATGCTATTGTCATACAGTGATGATGTTACTTGAGTACTAATGCTATAGTAGTACAGTGATGATGTTACTTGAGTACTAATGTTATAGTAGTACAGTGATGATGTTACTTGAGTACTAATGCTATAGTAGTACAGTGATGATGTTACTTGAGTACTAATGCTATAGTAGTACAGTGATGATGTTACTTGAGTACTAATGCTATAGTAGTAGTGATGATGTTACTTGAGTACTAATGCTATAGTAGTAGTGATGATGTTACTTGAGTACTAATGCTATAGTAGTAGTGATGATGTTACTTGAGTATTAATGCTATAGTAGTAGTGATGATGTTACTTGAGTACTAATGCTATAGTAGTAGTGATGATGTTACTTGAGTACTAATGCTATAGTAGTATTCATGATGTTACTTGAGTACTAATGCTATAGTAGTATTCATGATGTTACTTGAGTACTAATGCTATAGCAGTATTCATGATGTTACTTGAGTACTAATGCTATAGTAGTATTCATGATGTTACTTCAGTACTAATGCTATAGTAGTATTCATGATGTTACATGAGTACTAATGCTATAGTAGTATTCATTATGCTACTTGAGTACTAATGCTATAGTAGTATTCATGATGTTACTTGAGTACTAATGCTATAGTAGTATTCATGATGTAACTTGAGTACTAATGCTATAGTAGTATTCATGTTACTTGAGTACTAATGCTATAGTAGTATTCATGTTACTTGAGTACTAATGCTATAGTAGTATTCATGTTACTTGAGTACTAATGCTATAGTAGTATTCATGATGTTACTTGAGTACTAATGCTATAGTAGTACAGTGATGATGTTACTTGAGTACTAATGCTATAGTAGTACAGTGATGATGTTACTTGAGTACTAATGCTATAGTAGTACAGTGATGATGTTACTTGAGTACTAATGCTATAGTAGTATTCATGGTGTTACTTGAGTACTAATGCTATAGTAGTACAGTGATGATGTTACTTGAGTACTAATGCTATAGTAGTAGTGATGATGTTACTTGAGTACTAATGCTATAGTAATACAGTGATGGTGTTACTTGAGTACTAATGCTATAGTAGTACAGTAATGATGTTACTTGAGTACTAATGCTATAGTAGTATTCATGTTACTTGAGTACTAATGCTATAGTAGTAGTTATGCTGTTACTTGAGTACTAATGCTATAGTAGTACAGTGATGTTACTTTAGTACTAATGCTATAGTAGTAGTATGATGATGTTGAGTACTATTGCTATAGTAGTAGTGATGATGATACTTGAGTACTAATGCTATAGTAGTACAGTGATGATGTTACTTGAGTACTATTGCTATAGTAGTAGTGATGATGTTACTTGAGTACTATTGCTATAGTAGTAGTGATGATGATAGCAAGTACTAATGCTATAGTAGTACAGTGATGATGTTACTTGAGTACTAATGCTATAGTAGTACAGTGATGATGTTACTTGAGTACTATTGCTATAGTAGTAGTGATGATGTTACTTGAGTACTATTGCTATAGTAGTAGTGATGATGATACTTGAGTACTAATGCTATAGTAGTACAGTGATGATGTTACTTGAGTACTATTGCTATAGTAGTAGTGATGATGTTACTTGAGTACTATTGCTATAGTAGTAGTAGTGATGATACTTGAGTACTATTGCTATAGTAGTACAGTGATGGTGTTACTTGAGTACTAATGCTATAGTAGTACAGTGATGGTGTGACTTGAGTACTGTACTGTACCTCTGGTGTAATGGTCAGCATGCTCGCCTCGCAAGTCAGTGGACCTGGGTTCGATCTCCTCCCAGGGTGAAACTATGGGCAAGTTTCTTTATGTCATTTGCCTCTGTCTATCCAGCAGTCATTGGGGACCTGGATGTTTATTGATTTGCGGATCATGTTCCGTAGTAATGGTTAGCCAGTGCAGTTGGCAAGTTGTCCGGTCTTCTCGGACTATTCCTTGACAGTCTGTCATTCAGCTCGTTAACTTAGGGTGTGGTTGTTGTGTTGGCGACCGTTTCTACACCTTAAACACTGGGTCATGCAGCTCGTTAACTTAGGGTGTGGTTGTTGTGTTGGCGACAGCTTCTACACATAAACACTGGGTCATGCAGCTCGTTAACTTAGGGTTTGGTTGTTGTGTTAGCGACAGCTTCTACCCTGAACACTGGGTCATGCAGCTCGTTAACTTTGGGTGTGGTTGTTGTGTTAGCGACAGCTACTACACCCAAAACAATGGGTCATGCAGCTCGTTAACTCTGGGTGTGGTTGTTGTGTTGGTGACAGCTTCTACACCTTAAACAATGGATCATGCAGCTCGTTAACTCAGGGTGTGGTTGTTGTGTTGGCGACAGCTTCTACACTTTAAACACTGGGTCATGCAACTCGTTAGCTTAGTGTGGTTGTTGTGTTGGTGACAGTATTAAACACTGGTTCGCTGCTCGTTAACTTAGGGTGTGGTTGTTGTGTTGGCGACAGCTTCTACACTTTAAACACTGGGTCATAAACTCGTTAGTTTAGGGTGTGGTTGTTGTGTTGGTGACAACTTTGCCAACTTAAACACTGGTTCATGCTGCTCGTTAACTTAGGGTGTGGTTGTTGTGTTAGCAACAGCAAATATCTACAATTTAAACAAATTCATGTCTAGGTGGCCCTTGGGCCGGCCATCTTCATTACACGAGGGTCAACCATTATTTGGTTCTCCTGGTATGGTGAAGAGAAGCGAGTGTGGTAGCCTTCATCTTGGTCCAAATTAAGAGGTACAGTAAGGTAGTCTCAGCACTGGACACGTTAAAGGATTTACAAACCTGTATCTTGATATGGTTTCTTCAGGCTGTAACTGCTAAGAGGGTAATTCACTCACGAGTTACGTCTCCCATATAAGGTTACGCGAGACGGAAATCAAGCCACGTTTTCTATATTTTACTATGCAACCCATACCAAAACAAACGGAGCTGCCAGACGCACTGTACACCAGCTAATGGGAAGATGAAGCCGAGATGATGATCGTGTACTGCGGAGGGGAAGGGTCCTTCTACATAGACCTTGGGACTTTTATACCCACTACACGTTAATGATCAACATGTAGCGTTCCTTGTAGGGAAGATATTAAGATAAACTACACCTGGTCATTGGGGGAGTGGCACTATCTCTTACAATCCCTTCACGTACAATAGTGTTTATATACTTACTGTTGTTAACAAGTGCGGCCCAGAGTGATGTTGGTTGTCACTACTGGTGGCTGAAGCTAACGAAGTGTATCACGGATTACCTGTACACAGAGTACACAGTTATTGATGGTATTTATAGCTGTACTGATAAACCACCACAGATTACTGAAGATGTACTGTCCACAACAAGAAGTGTCCTTTACTGAACACTGATATACCTACAATATATTACCAACTTTTCTGCCATATCCTGTAAGTCTTCACGACGCACTCAAAACCAACAGTCATCTAAAGCGGAGATGTGAACACAGATCATTGATAAGAAGCCCAGTTTATTTCCGAGCTATGGCAAGGCGGCTAACATTCTGTACTTTTACCTTAGGTTAGCTTGAGAAGTGATATATTTTTTTTTACAATATTTTCTGCCTTTTAAATTAATTGATTTCTTTTGAACTAGAGTTGTGTATCATGAGTTGTGTCATCCGTGGCACTTGTTATAGCCACAAATATGGTAAGGGAGATTACTGTGTCATCCGTGGCACTTGTTATAGCCAAACATGGTAAGGGAGATTACTGTGTCATCCGTGGCACTTGTTAGCCACAAACATGGTAAGGAGATTACGTCATCCGTGGCACTTGTTATAATTACAAACATGGTAAGGAGATTACTGTGTCATCCGTGGCACTTGTTATAGCTACAAACATGCTACGGAGATTACTGTGTCATCCGTGGCACTTGTTATAGCTTGCCAAACATGGTAAGGGAGATTACTGTGTCATCCGTGGCACTTGTTATAGCTTGCCAAACATGGTAAGGGAGACACTGTCATCCGTGGCACTTGTTATAGCTAAACATGGTAAGGAGATTACTGTGTCATCCGTACACTTGTTATAGCCACAAACATGGTAAGGGAGATTACTGTCATCCGTCACTTGTTATAGCTTGCCAAACATGGTAAGGGAGATAGCTGTGTCATTCGAGTCAGATTTTTTGGACTCCTGTATAACAATAACAACAACAATATATGCGTCGGCAAAATGTACAGCTCTTTTTTAGCACACGTCTGTTTACTGATTTACTTATCATCACCTCAGTGATTGGTTAATATTCGCTGAGAGTACTTTGTTCCCGACGCGGTGATTGGTCCACACGACGGAAGATCCAAGACAACACATCAGTGCCTTCTGTTGTCTGCTAACTGAATTAAACCCGGGGTGAAAATAACGCGGTACTCCCTGGTTCATACTACAGATACTTACTTCACTCAGGGGGTAAGGGAGAGATTACTGGACCGGGTAAGGGAGAGTTTACTGGACCGGGTAAGGGAGAGTTTACTGTACCGTAAGGAGAGTTTACTGGACCGGGTAAGGGAGAGATTACTGCACCGGGTAAGGGAGAGTTTACTGGACCGGGTAAGGAGAGTTTACTGTACGGCAAGGGAGAGATTACTGTACCGGGTAAGGGAGAGATTACTGGACCGGGTAAGGGAGAGTTTACTGTACCGGGTAAGGAGAGTTTACTGGACCGGGTAAGGGAGAGTTTACTGTACCAGGTAATGGAGAATTAACTGGACCAGGTAAGGGAGAGTTAACTGGATCGGGTAAGGAAGAGTTAACTGGACCGGGTAAGGGAGAGTTAACTGTACCGGGTAAGAGAGAGTTTACTGGACCGGGTAAGGAGAGTTTACTGACCGGGTAAGGGAGAGTTTGTACCGGGAAAGGAGAGTTAACTGACCGGGTAAGGAGAGTTACTGACCGGGCAAGGGAGAGTTAACGGACCGTAAGGAGAGTTTACTGTGCCGGGTAAGGGAGAGTTTACTGGACCGGGTAAGGGAGAGTTTACTGTAAGATAATGGAGAGTTAACTGGACCGGGTAAGGGAGAGTTAACTGGACCGGGTAAGGAAGAGTTAACTGGACCGGGTAAGGAGAGTTAACTGTACCGCAGAGAGTTTACTGGACCGCAAGGGAGAGTTAACTGACCGGGTAAGGAAAGTTAACGACCGGAAGGGAGAGTTTACTGACCGGTAAGGAGAGTTAATCGACGGGAAGGAAGAGATTGACCGTAAGGGAGAGTTAACTGGACCGTAAGGAAGAGTTTACTGTACCGGTAAGGGAGAGTTAACTGTACCGGGTAAGGAGAGTTTACTGACCGTAAGGAGAGTTACTGACCGGTGGGGTAGGGAGTTAACTGTACCGGGTAAGGGAGGTTAACTGGACCGTAAGTGAGAGTTTACTGGACCGTAAGGAGGAGTTAACTGACCGTAAGGAAGAGTTAACTGACCGGGTAAGGGAGAGTTAACTGTACTGCAAGGGAGAGGTTTACTGACCGTAAGGGAGAGTTAACTGACCGCAGGAAAGTAACGACCGGTAAGGGAGAGTTTACTGACCGTAAGGGAGAGTTAACTGACCGGTAGGGAAGAGTTTACTGACCGTAAGGGAGAGTTAACTGACCGTAAGGAAGAGTTTACTGTACCGGGTGCGGAGAGTTAACTGTACCGCAAGGGAGAGTTTACTGACCGTAAGGAGAGTTACTGACCTGGTAGGTAGAGTTAAGTAAATGGGGTAGGGAGAGTTAACTGGACCGGGTAAGGGAGAGTTTACTGGACCGTAAGGGAGAGTTTACTGGACGGGTAAGGTAGAGTTAACTGACCGCAGGAGAGGAAGAAGAGTTTACTGTACCGGTAAGGGAGAGTTAACTGTACCGGGTAAGGGAGAGTAACTGACCGTAAGGGAGAGCAACTGACCGGGTAAGGAGAGTTAACTGCACCGGTAAGGAGAGTTTACTGGACCGGGTAAGGGAAAGTTTACTGTACCGGGTAAGGGAGAGTTTACTGTACCGTAAGGAAGAGTTTACTGAACCGGGTAAGGAGAGTTACTGAACGGGTAAGGAAAGTTTACTGGACCGGTAAGGTAGAGTTAACTGACCGGTAAGGAGAGTTAACTGGACCAGGTAAGGAAGAGTTACTGTACCGGTAAGGGAGAGTTAACTGTCCGGGTGGGGAGAGTTAACTGGACCGGGTAAGGAAGTTAACTGGACAGGTGAGGAGAGTTACTGGACCGGGTAAGGAGAGTTAACGGACGTTCCGTCTCCACCTCCTCCGCCTACTCAAGTCCTCGGAGTTCCTGCACCCGAGCTCCTCAGTGTTTACTCAACATTCATACTTCCCAAGCTCACCTATGCCTCCCCTACCTGGTCTTCCTCCGTACATGCCACTAGCGTAAACACCTAGAAAAAAGTGCAAAAAGAGGGCATGCAAGATTATTCTCCTCCCTTCCTACTCCACATATCAAGAAGCGCTCAACACACTGACCCTCTCGGCTCTCTGACCATCACCACGACCTCATCTGCAAATTTGGGGAGAAGCTTCTGCTACCACCCGAGATCCCTCTTCCGCAGTGCTGTTCGACATCGCAGCCGGCGTTGACGCATGTCTGCCTCGGTTTGCAGTCGGGCTAACTCGAAAGTATAGACACCTCATGTGTTGCATCTCCAAACGTTACGGTGTGGAGTAATCGTCTCCCAGGTGAAGGTTTTCAAGTGCCTTGAGGTGCTTCCTGTATGTGACCCATGTCTCGCTGCCATACAGTATAGCAGGGTGGGGAGGACCACTGCTCGATATATGTGCAACTTTGTAAAATCAGTGCTGTGCAACCTTTTTTACTTCACGGCACATCATTTAATTTGTTCAACTCTTGCAGTACACTAAATTAGTATTTGCCATGATAAGTGTATGGAAAGTATATAGTTACTTTTTTTTTTTTGTTGCTAAGAAATGATAGAAGGAAACAATAAATGATAGGTGTACAGTATATTTAAAGTGTTGAAACTTTAATAGTGTTCATGGAATTTATATAAATAATTATGAAATAATTTTTAGTTTGAAAATAAGCTGATAAACCCAGGCAAATTTATCGAGACAAGGTATGAATTGAACATATTTAATAATATTAGTGTTTCCAGAGCCAAATAAATGTAAGAATTTTCAGGGCGCATCACGCCTTGCATGACTCAAACATGCGGCTCAAAACGTTTTACCCATGTCATATGAGACAGGCCCTGGCGACGGTTTCGTAAGTATTGCATGAAAATATGAAAGTGATAGTGAACTTTAATTTGTCCTTTTATTTACTTTGAATACTAATTTATATTTATTATTTAATTTATAATATCAGTTTCCCGTAATTGTTATTATTGTTTTATTGTGAGGGAGGGGGATGTACTGCGACAGAAACCAATTGCGGCATACTGGTTGCAGAGCACTGTTGTAGATAATTTCAGTTCCCTACAGCTGAAGACACGGTTTCGGAGTCTGTCATAGTCTTGAGATGCACATCTGATCCGATGCTCATTCTCTTCATCGTTGTCTGCGGTGGTGGGCAGGTGGGAGCCTAGATACCGAAAGTGGGTAACATTAGAGAGGGTAGTACCCGTTATAGTACCTCTTTTCTTTCCTCACAGCCAAACTGTGGAATGCTCTGCCTTCTTCTGTGTTTCCATGCTCTTACAATCTGTCTCACTTTAAAAAGCTGGTTTTCCGGCATCTTCGTGGTGTAGATTATGCAGTATAACCTTTTTCTATATTTTCAATTTCTTTCCTCTTTTTTGCCCCCAGACTCCTGGGTCGTTTGACCTGTGCCGGGTGGGCTAATTCCGAAAAAAAAAAAAGCTGGAGGGATGGTGGAGGCGTGGCTGAACCAGGAGCAGGTTGAAAGAAAATCTGAGTCTTACGTACATTCACCTCAAGGCCGAAGTGTGCATACGAATCAGCATAGGTGTTCAGGATCTCCTGTAGGTCGTGTTCAATGTGAGCATCAAGGGTGAGGTCGTCTGCATATTGAAGTTCAGTAATGGAAGCTGCCGACACCTTTGTTCTTGCCTGGAGTCGTCTTGTGTTGAAAAGACCCTTTACCCGGTACTCGATGTCCACCCCGCTAGCTAAATTGGCACTGGCACTAATAAGGAAGGCAGCCAAGAAGATGGAAAAGAGAGTTGGTGCCAGTACACATCCTTGTTTAACTCCTGTTCGGATGGGGAAGAACTCAGACTGGGTGCCATTGTGCAGGACACTTCCGTTCATGCCATCATGGAGATGTCTCACAATGGCGATGAACTTTGGTGGGCAGCCAAAACCACCGAGGGTCCACCAGAGGGCTTCCCTGTTGACTGAGTCGAAGGCCTTGGTTAGGTCGATGAAGGCCATGTAAAGGTCACTGTTCTCTGCACATTTCCTGGATCTGCGGCAGCAAAGATCATGTCAGTGGTGCCACGTGATGGTCTAAAGCCACATTGAGATTTTTGGAAGAAGGTTTTCCGCCTCAGGAAAAGTCTGTTTAGGAAGACTAGGGACGATAATTTTGCCAGCTACAGACAGCAGCAGATCCCAGATGGTTACAGTTCGACTGGTCTCCCTTGTTCTTATAAATATTGACAATGGAGGCCTCTTTAACAGCTTGGGGGATTTCTTTCCATATATTCTCCAGGAGAGGAGAGAGGTCCTCCTGCTTTATATACCTCGGCTGGGATTCCATCAGGCCCTGAGGCTTTCTTATTTTCATCTGTTTGATGGCAGTAGCTACTTCATCCAGGGATGGAGGGTAGCTGAGGTGGGTCAGCTCTGGATGCTGAAGGACCTGCTGGGTAGTCAGGACAGCCACATCAGTGTTTTGGTTGAGCAGTGAATGGTAGTGCTGTTTCCATCACTGAAGGAGGCCTTCATCGTCTTTAATAATGAAGATACTGTCGGGTGTGGAGGGGCTGCGCCCAGTGATTATCACTTAAAATGTTTTAGTGGTATTGAAAAATTCGAACACCTTGTGCTGATCTGCAAATTTTTGTATTTCACATGCTTTATTTTTAAACCAGTCGTTCTATAAATTGCGAAATTTGCTCTGGGCCGCCGCTTTCTTCTTGGGCAAGGTATCAGCTTTGGTCCGAGACTAAGGGTTCTGCCGGGTCCTTTTCATCAAACCAGTCCTGGTGTATTTTTTCGATCTTGTCGAGGGTTTCTCTGCAGGTTTTTGTCATGACAGTGTTGAGAATATCCGTGGCAGTAGGCTCTACAACCTCCAGGCAATCGAAGTTCAGATTCTAAACTTCTAGAGCCACTTTATATTTTATACCTTAATACTGACTCAGGATTATCTCTTGTAGTCAAAAAGGAAATACAAGGAAAATTTTGTTTATATAATCAAAACAACCATAAATAAATATTACATAACCCATAACCAACCCAGTCACGCCTCACCCATACATCCATACAAGCATACACACATAAATTTAGATTTACAGCGGCTGGAATCACATACCAGATACCAGCTACTTCAAGCACCAGACATAGGAGTATGGTATAATAGGAAATGTTCTGTAGAATCACTAGCAGAGGGCAGAGTCGCACAGCCAAGGATTTCTAGTTGTCTGACAAACAGGAAGGTTACCAATAGATTGTACCAGTTCGGAGAAGCAAATCAGGGCCAAGTCTGTCAGCCAAACAACAAACCGGAACCGCTCCTGGTGGGTCTTCCAATCTCACTGGAATTGGGGGATTCTCTCCCTATAGCACATTGGCGGAGACCTCTGCTAATTAAGTCCCGCCTCACAACAGAAGTGGCAGGATTCAAGAATCTGGAGCTCAGTGGACACTGTGAACCGGCTACCACCACCCAACTGTAAATTTAAGAGAAATTCGTCTTCACACAACAATGAATTAAATAAACACGTAAATTACAGGCAATTATATCAAGTAACCAATTCCTAACTAGATACCACATCAAATACTGTCCTTACAAAACAGTGTATAAGGAGGAGGAGGTTCAGATACTCACCACAGTTCCATGTAAACTCCCTTGAAATTAACAATTTAACTCATTCGACACCTATGACACTCTGAAAATATGCTTACTCCTTAAATTGAGTGAAATGGACAGACGCCCCTAACCAGGCAACAGATATGTGTTGATTGTTGTCGGGTTGTTTATCAGCCCATGTTCGAGCTGCTCTCTGAAAGCATGTGCTACCGTTGGATCCTCCAGATGCTTAGTGTTAAAACCTGTTCTGGAGGCTTGCTGTCCACAGTTTTTGGGATGACATGTAGTGAGAGCTTGTCTCTGACAAGTCAATGATCAGTGGTCTGAGCCATGCATGGCACAGGTGATGAGGACATCCCGCTGATCTCTTTCTCTGATAATGATATAGTTAATGAGATGCCGGTGTTTGGATCGAGGGTGTTGCCACGAACCCTTGAGCTTGTCGGTCTGCCTCAACAAGATATTGGTGATAGTGAGGTTATGTGCAGCACACTTGCTGAGGAGGAGTAGGCCATTGGGATTACACTTGCTCAGTCCATTTCTCCCTATGGTTCCCTGCCAAATGTTAACATCTCTGCCAACTTTGGCATTGAAGTCACCCAGGAGCACAACCTTGTCTTCTCTGGGGATAGAGTTCTGTCAAGGTCGGCTTAAAAGGCCTCCTTGATGTAATCCTCTGCATCCAGTGTTGGGGCGTATGCACTGATGAAAAAGACATGATGTGAGGGATCCAGTGGGACTCAAAGCGTCATGAGGCGCTTGTTGTTCCCAATAGGCATTTCAGTTGGCCTGTGTAGGATGCGTTTGTGGATGGCAAAGTCAACTCCATAAATGAGGTTTCTCTCTGCAGCAGGCTTACCCCTCCAGAAGAAGGTATAGCCAGACCCCTGTTCTGTGAGTTGACTCATCTTGGAGACGGGACTCACTAATGGCAACTATGTCGATGTTATACCTAGCCAGCTCTTTTGCCACAAGGGCAAATTTTCTTTCAGGTCGTTCATTTGTGGCAGTATGCAGAAGGGTCCTGACATTCCATACAATGACCATAAGTGGCTGTATACTTTTGGTGGGGGGATTTGTGGATTTTGGTTGTGTTTTCCACCACATAAGGATGACCTTACTGGGTGCGGTTTCCCAGTCATGTTGGTTTTTAGGCAGGCTATGTTTAGGGAATTTTTCTAGCCCCTCTCCGAGTGGGGTGAATAGAGTGGCTCTAAAGGGCTGCTCTGTCGCACAGACAGGACCAGATTGCACTGCTGCCTAGATCCCAATGCATAAACAACCATCTTATCTGTGCCAGCCATGTGTAGAGATGTGACCAGAGACTCCCGACAGTTAACTCTGCCTGTCCCCGTCGTTATAGGACTTTTGGGGGTACAGGGGTTTTGATTATGATGAGAGGTATAGTGAGCTGGATGATGGCTGTGCAAGAGTTGATTTATGTAGAGGCAGGAGCACAGGCTGCAACCACACATCTTGGCTCTCCCTTTTCCTGATCCAGTGGTGCAAGTGTTGCAACGACTCTGGAGAGGGAGTTGTAATGGACTGCCGATAGCCCAGTTTGTTGGGTTTCGCTTTACTACTTTGTCCATCATGCATTGCCTTCGTCCACAAGTGCAGTCGTTGGGTTTTCACGGTGGTCACCTCTTCCGCCTATACCGCCGTTGGGGTTTTGTTGGAGCTCTATAAGCATGTCTGCCTGATGCTGGGCTGCACTACAGATTTTTCTTTCGGGGTTTACTCCCGTAGCCTTATACCTACCAAGGTTAATCCACGAGGCAGCGGGGCAATGGTTGGTAGGCGCCAGAACGTCCATGCCAGTGGGCCTATGTGCCATCCCTCTGGGGCCAGCTGCTACCTAAGACCCCCTGGCCCCACGAGGCATCCAGTTACCGTGTGTTGCCACGTGGAGGCACAGCAGGAGTCATGGTGGTGAAGAGGTGAAACAACATGTTCCTAAACACGGCAGTAAGAGTATCTCTCTGTGAAACAATATAACATAACGGTCGAAGGGTTATGACATCATTCACTGGGAGCCATGTATTGTAGTTATGTGTAGTATTACTTGTTTATAGTGGTCGTCAGGCGTTTTAATGGAATGTTGTTTCAGGGTGGTGATGCCGCCACCACCGCCGCCGCCTGCGCCAGGAGGGCTACAGTGGCGCGGGCCCCCGGCTCCCCCCCAGCCTGCACCACCTAAAGCTGGTGGTGGTGATGACCGCGGCGCTCTGCTCTCAGCCATCAGGACCGGCGCCAAGCTCAAGAAAACCACCACCAATGACCGCTCCGCCCCTCTCGTAGATGGTGAGTACCTTGACCCGTGTGTCCTATTAACATCTTGTCCTATGTGTCCTTACACAGTATTGAAACATTTTGAAACAGTTTATTTAGCCAGAACACAAATACAGGGTGGATAATAATAACAATATTAACATAGCTGAGCCAGTTGAGAGCCAGAGCTCTCATGCAGGCACCTGATATGTACTGTACATTATTTCAGGAAGTTTTATGTAACATTTAGTATCATCTGGGATAGTACAATAGCATGGTGGTAATAAGAACATATTACCACGGTTATCACTTCAATATTTTTTATTTTATTAATTTATTTATTATTATAAGTATATACATACTTTACTATGGAGTTGATATACATTAATATGATAGGAGGGAGGCAGTACAACTTGGGTTGTATTGAGGTTGAACAAGAGGACAGAGCTGTCAATATTATGCCTATTTGACAAATATATTTATTGCTATGGTAATTTCTTACCTACCTGATACTTTCTGGTAAAACGGTTTTGGTGGTACAACAAAGGTAGGTATATAAAGTAGGTATTACAAAAAAATATATGTTAATACTAAGACAATACTGTAGATGTGTCCTAACACTGTGACCCATGAGTCATAACACCGTGAACCATGTGACCTAACACTGAACCATGTGTCCTAACAATGAACCATGTGTCCTAACACTGTGAACCATGTGTCCTAACACTGAACCATGTGTTCTAACACGGTGAACCTTGTGTCCTAACACTGAACCATGTGTCCTAACACTGTGAACCATGTGTCCTAACACTGTGAACCATGTGTCCTAACACTGAACCATGTGTCCTAGCACCATGAACCATGTGTCCTAACACAGTGAACCATGTGTCCTAGCACGGTGAACCATGTGTCCTAACACCGTGAACCATGTGTCCTAACACTGAACCTTGTGTCTTAACACTGAACCATGTGTCCCAACACTGAACCATGTGTCCTAACACTGTGAACCATGTGTCCTAACACTGTGAACCATGTGTCCTAACATGGTGAACCATGTGTCCTAACACGGTGAACCATGTGTCCTAACACTGAACCATGTGTCCTAACACTGTGAACCATGTGTCCTAACACTGTGAACCATGTGTCCTAACACGGTGAACCCATGTGTCCTAACACCGTGAACCATGTGTCCTAACACTGAACCATGTGTCCTAACCCTGTGAAACATGTGTCTCACACTGAACCATGTTTCAACACTGAACCATGTGTCCTAACATGGTGAACTCAGTCCTAACACTGTGACCCATGTGTTCTAACACCTGACCCATGTGTCCTAACACGGGACCTATGTGTCCTAACACTCACCCATGTGTCCTAACACGGTGAACCATGCTCCCAACACTGAACCATGTGTCCTAACACCGTGAACCATGTGTCCTAACATGAGACCCATGTGTCCTAACATCAGGACCCATGTGTCCCAACACGGTGACCCATGTGTCCCAACACTGTCACCCATGTGTCCTAACACGGTGAACCATGTGCCCTAACACTGAACCATGTGTCCTAACACCGTGAACCATGTGTCCTAACACGAGAACCATATGTCCTAACACGGTGAACCATGTGTCCTAATACCGTGAACCATGTGTCCTAACACTGAACCATGTGTCCTAACACTGACCCATGTGTCAACTCTGTGAACGATATGTCCCTAACACTGTGAACCATGTGTCCTAACACCGTGACCCACGTGTCCTACCATTGAACCATGGTCCTAACACTGTGACCCATGTGTCCTAACACTGAACCATGTGTCCTAACACTGACCCCATGTGTCAACCTGTGAACGATGTGTCCCAACACTGAAACCATGTGTCCCAACACCGTGACCACGTGTCCTACCATTGAACCGTGTTCCTAACACTGTGACCCATGTCCTAACACTGAACCATGTGTCCTAACACGGTGAATCATGTGTCCCAACACTGACCCATATGTCCTAACACTGAACCATGTGTCCTAACACTGTGACCATGTGTCCCAACACTGACCCATATGTCCCAACACTGAACCATGTGTCCCAACACTGTGACCCATGTGTCCCAACACGGTGACCCATGTGTCCTAACACTGTCACCCATGTGTCCTAACACGGTGAACCATGTGCCCTAACACTGAACTATGTGTCCTAACACCGTGAACCATGTGTCCTAACACGGTGAACCATGTGTCCTAATACCGTGAACCATGTGTCCTAACACTGAACCATGTGTCCTAACACTGTGACCCATGTGTCCTAACTCTGACCCATGTGTCCTAACATCGTGAACCATGTGTCCTAACACTGACCCATGTGTCCTAACACTGTGAACCATGTGTCCTACCATTGAACCATGTGTCCTAACACTGACCCATATGTCCTAACACTGAACCATGTGTCCTAACACTCTGACCCATGTGTCCTAACACTGAACAATGTGTCCTAACACTGTACCCATGTGTCCTAACACTGAACCACGCGTCCTAACACCGTTACCCATGTGTCCTAACACTGTGACCCATGTGTCTAACACTGAACCATGCATCCTAACACTGAACCATGTGTCCTAAGACACTGACGGCCATGTCCAAACACTGAACCATGTATCCTAACACTGAACTATGTGTCCTAACACACTGACCCATGTGTCCTAACACTGAACCATGTATCCTAACACTGAACCATGTGTCCCAACACTGTGACCCATGTGTTGTAACACTGTGAACCATGTGTCCCAACACGTGACCCATGTGTTGTAACACTGTGAAACATGTGTCCTGAATCCCTGACCCATGTGTCCCAACATCGTGAACCATGTGTCCTAACACTGAACCATGTGTCCTAACACTGTGACCCATGTGTCGTAACACTGTGAACCATGTGTCCTAACTCTGTGACCCATGTGTCCTAACACCGTGAACCATGTGTCCTAACTCCCAGACCCATGTGTCCTAACACTTGAAGTGGACATATATGCACAAGAGAACTGTTTGGAAGTTGGGTTGGTGTTGCCTCCCATACTTCTCCCTTTGCTGTCTCCTCCCTTCCTCCTACCTCTTCCTTCACCTTCCCCCTCTTATCTCCTTCCACCTTTCTCCCCTCTCCTATCCCCCTCCCCCACTCCTCTCCTCCCCCTCATAAATGGGGTTCAGGACACACACATTAGGCAGACACACTCATCATGCTCTGACTGCACCAAATAATACCCAGAAGGCCAGTCTTGCCAGCCACAACCCAGCATGCTTTGTCAATATCAACATGGCTGCCATTTCTTATCATTACCTACTTCGTGTGTACAGTACTGTATTTACCATAAACTTTTACTTCGGGGTTGTTGGGCAGGTAGGCGGGTCGCACATCGAAGTGCCAGCAGTTGTATACGGGGCCAGCAGTTGTATGGGGGCTAGCTGTTGTATAAGGGCCAGCAGTTGTATATGGGGCCAGCAGTTGTATAAGGGACCAGCAGTTGTATGTAAATACAGCTGTTGTATGGTAACAGCAGTTTATAAATAAAGAAGTTGTATATGAAATAAGAGTTGTATATAAATAGTTGTACATGTAGCCAAAGAAGTTGTATATGGAATAAGCTGTTGCTATACGGGGCCAAGAGTTGTATATAACAGTCAGATACGTAAATAAGAGTTGTATATAAATAAATGCTGTATACGAGATCAAGAGTTGCATATAAACAGCTGTTTTATACGAAATAAGAGTTGTATATCGGTCCAGCAGTTGTATATGAGTAAAGAAGTTGTATATGGGGCCAGCTGTTGTATACGGAGATACAGCATGTATTCAGGGCCAGTAGTATGTAAATATTGTTGTATACGGAAATAGCTGTTGTATACGGGCCAAGAGTTGTATATGTAATAAAGCAGTTGTATACGGGGCCAAGAGTTGTATATGGGGCCAGTAGTTACATGTGAACAAGAGTTGTATATAGGGCCAGCTGTTGTATACGGGGCCAAGAGTTGCATACGGGGCCAGCTGTTGTATACGGGGCCAGTAGTTGTATATGGGCCAGAAAGTTGTATACAGGGCCAAGAGTTGTATATGGGGCCAGCATATACGGGGCCAAAGAGTTGTATATGGGGCCAGCTGTTGTATACGGGGCCAAGAGTTGTATAAGGGCCAGCTGTTTTATACGGGGCCAAGAGTTGTATATGGGTCCAGCAGTTGTATATGGGGCCAGCAGTTGTATATATGGGGCCAGCTGTTGTATACGGGGCCAGCAGCTGTATACAGGGCCAGTAGTTGTATATGGGGCCAGCTGTTGTATACGGGCCAGCTGTTGTATACGGGGCCAAGAGTTGTATATGGGGCCAGCTGTTGTATATGGTCCAGCAGTTGTATATGGGGACCAAGAGTTGTATGGGGGCCAGCAGTTGTATATGGGCTAGCTGTTATATATGAAACAGCTGTTGTATATGGGGACAGCAGTTGTATATGGTCCAGCAGTTGTATATAACAAAAGTTGTATATGGGGCCAGCAGTTGTTTATGTAAATAGCTGTTGTATACGTAAATAGCTGTTGTATACAAATAAGAGTTGTATATAAATAAAGAAGTTGTATATGGGGACAGCAGTTGCATATGTAAATAAAGCAGTTGTATATGTAAATAAAGCAATAGAGATATGGGGCCAGCTGTTGTTAAAAACAGCTGTTGTATATGGAGTTGAACCAGCAGTTGTATATGTAAATGAGTTGTATATAAAAGAAGTTGTATATATAAATAAACAGTTGTATATAAGTAAAGACAGTTGTATACGTAAATAGCTGTTGTATACGTAAATAGCTGTTGTATATAAATAGCAGTTGTATACGTAACAGAAAGCCAGATACGCAACAGCAGTTGTATAATGGGGCCAGCTGTTGTATATGGGTAACAGTTGTATATGGTCCAAGCAGTTGTATATGGGGCCAAAAGTTGTATATGGGGCCAGCAGTTGTATATAAACAGCAGTTGTATATGGGGCCAGCAGTTGTATACGGGGCCAGCTGTTGTATATGGGGCCAGCTGTTGGATATGGGGCCAAAGCAGTTGTATACGGGCCAGCAGTTGTATACGGGGCCAGCTGTTGCATACAGGGCCAGTAGTTATATGTGGGACCAGCTGTTGTATATGGGGCCAGCAGTTGTATACGGGGCCAGCAGTTGTATATGAACAGCTGTTGTATACAGGGCCAGTAGTTATATGTGGGACCAGCTGTTGTACACGGGGCCAGCTGTTATACGGGGCCAAGAGTTGTATATGGGGCCAGCAGTTGTATACGACAGCAGTTGTATATGGGGCCAGCTGTTGTGATACGGGGCCAAGAGTTGTATATAAATAGTTGTATACAGGCCAAGAGTTGTATATAAAGGAGCAGTTGTATATGGTCCAGCAGTTGTATATGGGGCCAGCAGTTGTATAATGGGGCCAGCTGTTGTATACAGGGCCAGTAGTTGTATATGGGGCCAGCAGTTGTCTATGGGGCCAGCTGTTGTATACAGGGCCAGTAGTTGTATATGGGGCCAAGAGTTGTATATGGAAAGCAGTTGTATATGGGGCCAGCTGTTGTATACAGGGCCAGTAGTTGTCTATGGGGCAAGAATTGTATATGGGGCCAGCAGTTGTATATGGTCAGTTGTTGTATATGGGCCAAGAGTTGTAGAGGCCAGCAGTTGTATATGGGGCCAGTTGTATATGGGGCCAGCTGTTGTATACGGGGCCAAGAATTGTATATGGGGGCCAGCAGTTGTATATGGTCCAGCAGTTGTATATGGGGCCAAGAGTTGTATATGGGGCCAAGAAGTTGTATATGTGGCCAGTTGTTGTATATGGGGCCAGCTGTTGTATAGGCCAGCTGTTGCATACGAGACAAGAGTTGTATATGGGGCCAGCAGTTGTATATGGGGCCAAGCAGTTGAATATGGTCAAGCAGTTGTATATAAATAAGAGTTGTGTATGGGGCCAGCAGTTGTATATGGGCCACCTGTTGTATATGGGGCCAAGAGTTGTATATGGGGCCAGCAGTTGTATATGGGGCCAGCAGTTGTATACGGGGCCAGCTGTTGTATACGGGGCCAGCAGTTGTATATGGGGTCAGCTGTTGTATACGTAAATAGCTGTTGTATTACAGGGCTGTCAAGAGTTGCATATGGGGACAGCTGTTGCATACGGTGCCAAGAGTTGTATATGATACTGTTGCATACGAAATAAGAGTTGTATATGGGGATAATAGTTATTACGTAAATATTGTTGTATACGTAATGGTTGTATACGTAAATAAGAGTTGTATATAACAGCAGTTGTATATGTAAATAAAGCAGTTGTATATGGTCCAGCAGTTGTATATAAATAAGAGTGTATAAATAAAGAAGTTGTATATGGGGCCACCTGTTGTATATATAAATAAGAGTTGTATATAACAAAAAGAAGTTGGATATGTAAATAGCAGTTGATACGTAAATAGCTGTTGTCATGTAAATAAAGAAATAAGGCGAAATAGCTGTTGTAATACGGGCCAGGCATACGTAAATAAGAGGTACACGAAATAGCTGTTGTATATGCAGCCAAGAGTTGCATATGTAAATAGCTGTTGTATACGTAATGTAGTTGCATATGTAAATAAAGCAGTAGGATATGGGGCCAGCTGTTGTAATACGGGGCCAGCTGTTGTATACGGGGCCCAGAGTTGCATACGGGGCCAGCTGTTGCATACGGTGCCAAGAGTTGTATATGGGCCAGCTGTTGTATACGGGCCAGTAGTTGTATATGGGCCAGCAGTTGTGCTGCTATAGTACCGACGTGCTGCTATAGTCGCTAACCTGTGCTGTTATAGTCGCTGACCTGTGCTTCTATAGTCGCTGTCGTGTGCTGCTATAGTCGCCGACCTGTGCTGCTATAGTCGCTGACCTGTGCTGCAATAGTCGCTGACATGTGCTGCTATAGTTGCTGACGTGTGCTGCTATAGTCGCCGATTGGTGCTGCTGTAGTCGCGACGTGCTGCAATAGTCGCCGATGTGTGCTGTTATAGTCCTGACGTGTGCCGCTATAGTCGCCGACGTGTGCTGCCATAGTCGCTGATGTGTGCTGTTGTAGTCGCTGACCGTGCGCTATAGTCGCTGATGCGTGCTGTTATAGTCGCTGATGTGTGCCGTTATAGTCGCTGATGTGTGCTGTTATAGTCGCTGACCCAGTTGCCATAGTCGCTGACGTGCTGTTATAGTCGCCGATGTGTGCTGTTATAGTGCCGATGTGCTGTTATAGTCGCTGATGTGTGCTGTTATAGTCACCGACCTGTGCTGTTACAGGCGCTGACGTGTGCTGTTATAGTCGCCGATGTGTGCTGCTATAGTCGCCGACGTGTGCTGCTATAGTCGCTGACGTGCTGCCATAGTCGCCGATTGTGCTGTTATAGGCGCTGATGCGTGCTGCTGTAGTCGCGACGGTGTTGCTGTAGTCGCCAACGTGTGCTGCTATAGTCGCCGACGTGTGCTGCTGAAGTCGCGACCCAGCTTCTATAGTCGCTGATGTGTGCTGCTATAGTCGCTGATGTGTGTGCCTATAGTCGCGACCTGTGCTTCTATAGTCGCCGATGTGCTGTTGAAGTCGCCGACCTGTGCTGCTATAGTCGCCAACGTGCTGCTATAGTCGCCGACGTGTCCTGCTATAGTCGCCGATGTGTGCTGCTATAGTACCGACGTGCTGCCATAGTCGCCCGACGTGCTGCTGTAGTCGCTGACGTGCTGCCATAATGCCAACCTGTGCTGTTATAGTCGCTGACCTGTGTCGCATAGTCGCGACCTGTGCTGGCAGTCGCCGATCTGTGCTGCTATAGTCGCTAACCTGTGCTGTTATAGTCGCGACCTGTGCTTCTATAGTCGCGACGTGCTGCAATAGTCGCTAACCTGTGCTGTTATACTGCTGACCCGTGCTCTATAGTCGCTGTCGTGCTGCTATAGTCGCCGTCGTGTGCTGCCATAGTCGCCGACCTGTGCTGCTATAGTCGCCGACCTGTGCCGCAATAGTCGCCGATGTGTGCTGTTATAGTCGCCGAGTGTGCGTTATAGTCGCCGATGTGTGCTGCAATAGTCGCCGACGTGCTGCCATAGTCGCCGACGGTGCTGCTATAGTCGCGTCGTGTGCTGCCATAGTCGCCGTCGTGTGCTGCTATAGTCGCGACCTGTGCTGCCATAGTCGCTGACCTGCGCTCAACAGTCGCCGATGTGCTGTGTTATAGTCGCCGGATGTGCTGTTATAGTCGCCGACCTGTGCTTCATAGTCGCTGTCGTGTGCTGCTATAGTCGCCGTCGTGTGTTATAGTCGCGACCTGTGCTGCCATAGTCGCTAGACTGTGCTGCAATAGTCGCCGATGTGTGCTGTTATAGTCGCGACGTGCTGTTATAGTCGCGACCTGTGCTGCTGCAATGCCGACGTGCTTAAATAGTCGCCGATGTGTGCTGTTATAGTCGCTGTCGGTGCTGCTATAGTCGCCGACCTGTGCTGCAATAGTCGCTGATGTGTGCTGTTATACGCTGTCGTGGTGTGCCCATAGTCGCCGACGGTGCCGCAATAGTCGCTGATGTGTGCTGTTATAGTCGCCGTCGTGCTGCTATAGTCGCCGACCTGTGCTGCAATAGTCGCTGATGTGCTGTTATAGTCGCCGATGTGTGCTGTTATAGTCGCCGACGTGTGCTGCTATAGTTGCGACCTGTGCTGCAATAGTCGCTGACGGTGCTGCTATATTCGCTGACCTGTGCTGCTCAGGCCTGACCCGCCGCTATAGGCGCCGACATGTGCTGCTATAGTCGCTGACCTGTGCCGCTATAGGCGCCGACTGTGCTGCTATAGTCGCCGACCTGTGCTGTCATAGTCACCGACGTGTGCTGCCATAGTCGCTGACCTGTGCTGTTATAGTCGCGACGTGTGCGCGTAGTCGCGACGCGTGCTGTTATAGTCGCCGACGTGTGCTGCCATAGTTGCCGACCTGTGCTGCAATATTCGCTGATGTGTGCTGTTATAGTCGCTGACCTGTGCTGCTATAGTCGCCGACGTGTGCTGTTATAGTCGCCGACGTGCGCGTTATAGTCGCCGATGTGCTGTTATAGTCGCCGATGTGTGCTATAGTCGCCGATGTGTGCTGTTGAGTCGCCGACCTGTGCTGTTATAGGCGCCGACGTGTGCTGTTATAGTCGCTGATGTGTGCTGCTATAGTCGCGACGGTGCTGCCATAGTCGCCGACGTGTGCTGCTATAGTCGCTGATGTGTGCTGCTATAGGCGCTGATGTGTGCTGCTGTAGTCGCTGACGTGGTTAAGCCAGTCGCTAACGTGCTGCTATAGTCGCGACGTGTGCCATAGTCGCGACCTGTGCTTCTATAGTCGCCGATGTGCGCTATAGTCGCCGATGTGTGCGCGTAAGTCGCTGACCTGTGCTTCTATAGTCGCCGATGTGTGCTGTTGTCGCCGACCTGTGCTGCTATAGTCGCCAACGTGTGCTGCCATAGTCGCCGACGTGCGCTGCTATAGTCGCCGATGGTGCTGGCAGCACTGACGCAAGCGCCGTTAAGTCGCGACGTTGCAGTCGCTGACGCAAGCGCTACAGTCGCCACCTGTGCTGATAAGTCGCCGACCTGCATAGTCGCGACCAGTGCGCTATGTCGCTGACCTGTGCCGCTATAAAGCCACCTGTGCTGGTCGCGACCCGTGCCTCAGACGCGACGAAGTGCCGCAATAGTCGCCAACCTGCTGTTATACCATGACCTGTGCTTATATAGTCGCTGTCCGTGTCGCTATAGTCGCCGTCGTGTGCCTGCTATAGTCGCCGACCCAGTCTGCCATATAGTCGCCGACCCAAATGCAATAGTCGCAGATGTGCTGTTATAGTCGCCGATGTGTGCTGTTATAGTCGCGATGTGCTGCAATAGTCGCCGACGTCGCATAGTCGCCGACGTGTGCTGCTATAGTCGCCGTCGCGCTGCTATAGTCGCCGGTCGCGCGCCATAGTCGCCGACCGTGCTTCCAATAGTCGCCGATGTGTCGCTGTTATAGTCGCGATGTGTGCGTTATAGTCGCCGACCTGTGTTATAAGTCGCCGTCGTAACAAGCATAGTCGCTGCCGTGCTGCTGGCAGTCGCGTCGTGTGCTGCTACAGTCGCCGACCTGTGCTGCTATAGTCGCCCGACCTGTGCCGCAAAAGTCGCCGATGTGCTGTTATAGTCGCGACGTGCCGTTATAGTCGCCGACCAGCGCTGTTATAGTCGCCGTCGTGTGCTGCTATAGTCGCCGACCTGTGCCGCAATAGTCGCCGATGTAAAGCGGTTATAGTCGCCGATGCGTGCTGTTATAGTCGCCGACGTGCTGCTAAGTTAAGCGACCAAAGCTGGGCATAGTCGCGACGGTGTTATTCGCTGACCTGTGCTGCTGGCGGCGCGACCGCCAGCGTTATAGGCGCCGACATGTGCCGCTATAGTCGCCACCTGTGCTGCTATAGCGCCGACGTGTGCTATAGTCAGCGACCTGTGCTGTTATAGTCGCCGACGTGTGCTGCCATAGTCGCCGACCTGCTGTTATAGTCGCCGACGTGCCGCTGAAGTCGCCGACGTAAAAGCAGCAACAGTCGCTGACGTGTGCTGCTAAAGGCGAACTGCGCTGCAACATTCGCCGATGTGTGCTGCCATAGTCGCCACGCAGTTGCCACAGTCGCCGACGTAGCCATAGTCGCGATGCGGGTAAGTTGTTACAGTCGCGATCAACTGTTTAGCGCCACGGTGCTGCAGTCGCCGACCTGTGCTGCTAAAGTCACCGACGTGCTGCCATATAGCCAAGCGACCCACAGCATCATGACGTGCCATAGTCGCTGACGGTGCTGTTATAGTCGCGACAATGCTGCTATAGTCGCGACGTGCTGCATAGTCGCCGACGTGTGCTGCTGCCGGACGCGTGCTGCTAAGTCGCCGACGGTGCGCATAGTCGCCGAACCCGTGCCGCGAAGTCGCTGACGTGTGTTGCAATAGTCGCCGATGTGTGCTGCTAACGGCCGCCGACGGTGCCGCTACAGCCGCCGACGGCCGCTGCCAAGTCGCCGACGTGTGCCGCACAGTCGCCGACCTGTGCTGTTATAGCCGCCGACGGTGCTGTTATAGTCGCCGATGCGCTGCAAGGTCGCCGACGTGCCGGTTATAGTGCCGACGTGCCGCTATAGTCGCCGACGTGCGCTGCTGCGTCGCCGACGTGCTGCCATATCGCCGACGTGTGCTGCCATAGTGGCGGACGCCAGACGTAAAAGCGCCATAGGGCTGATGTGTGCTGTTATAGTCGCCAGACCCATGCCTGCCATAGTCGCCGACGTGCTGCCATAGTCGCCGACGTGTGCTGCTATAGTCGCGACGTGTGCTGCCATAAAGTCGCCGACGTGTGCTGCTATAGTCACTGTCGCAAAAAGCCATATTCGCCGACGCAAGCTGTGCCATAGTTGCCGACGTGTGCTGCCATAGTCGCCGACGTGCGCGTTATAGTCGCCGACCTGCGCTGCTATAGTCGCCGACGTGCCGCTATGTCGCCGACGTTAGAAGCGATGGTGCTGCCATAGTCGCGACCTGTGCCGTTATAGTCGCCGACGGTGCTGCTGGCGAAGCCGTGACCCAAAGCGTTATAGTCGCCAGACGGTGCTGCTATAAACAAGCGACCAGTGCTGTTAAGAAGTTGCTGACGGTGCAGCATAGGAACTGACCAGAAGCGCCGTAAACAAGCGACGTGTGCAGCAGATGACGCGGTTCAGCCATAGCCGACGGGCCTGCGCAAGTCGCGATTTGTGCTCGGCAAAGTCGCCGACCCAGGTTGCGTTAGTCGCCAGACGTGCTGTTATAGTCGACGCGTGGTGCCATAGTTGCCGACGCGTTCCACAAGTCGCCGATGGCCGCAATAGTCGCCGACGTGCTGCTGCAGTCGCCATTGAGCCGTTATAGTCGCCGACGCGGTGTGCTGCCATAGTCGCCGACGTGTGCCGCCAGTCGCCGACGTGCTATAGTCGCCGACCTGGTGCCAAAAATAGTCGCTGACGGTGCCGCCATAGTCGCGACCTGCCAGTTATAGTCGCCGATCTGTGCCGCCATAGTCGCCGACGTTCTCGCTACAGTCGCCGGATGCGTGCTGCCATACGCCTGACCTGTGCGCTATAGAAGTCGCCAGACGTGCGCTGCTATAGTCGCGCACGTGTGCTGCTATAGTTGCCGACGTTCTGCTAAAGTCGCGATGGTGCTGCTACAGACGCGACGGTGCTGCTGGCAGTCGCGACGTGCTGCTGTAGTCGCGATTCAGCAGAAGCGTCGCCGACGTGCTGCCACAGTCGCGACGTAAGCGCTATAGTTGCGACGCGTTCTGCTCAATAGTCGCCGATGCGAAAGCGCTAAAGTCGCCGACCAGTGCCGCTATAGTCGCCACGTGCGCTGCCATAGTCGCCGACCTGCAACGTTATAGTCGACGACGTGTGCTGCTATAGTCACCGACCCGTGCCGCGAGGAAGTCGCGACGTGTTGCCATAGCTGACGTGTCTGCTGAAGTCGCGCAACCTGTGCTGCCAGAAGCTACGACGTGTTCTCGTTATAGTCGCCGACGTGCGCAGCAAGCGACGTGTCCGCAAGTAGTCGCGACGTGTGCCGCTACAGTCGCCGACCTGTGCTGCTATAGTCGCTGACGTGCTGTTATAGTCGCCAGACGCGTGCTGCCGGAAGTCACGTGATCTGTGCTGCGCGAAGTAGTCGCAGACGTGTGCTGCCATAGTCGCCGACGTGCACCGTAATCCGCGACGTGAGCTTGCAGTCGCCGACGTGTGCTGCCATAGTCGCAGACCTGTGCTGTTATAGACGCCGACGTGCTGTTGCAGTCGCCGATCACCTGTGCGCAGAAGCGGCGACTTGTGCGTTATAGTCGACGACGTATAAGCGTTGGTGAAGCGCACCAAGCGTTATAGTCGCGACCCAAAGGTTAAGTCGAAGCGACGTGCCGCTGGCAGTCGCGACCAGGAGCAGGTGAAGGAGAGGGAGATGAGGAGGAGGAGAGGGGAGGTAGAGGAGGAGGAGGTAAGGGGAGGAGGAGAGTAAGGGGAGGAGAGGTAAGGGGAGGAGGAGGCAAGGGGGAGAAGAGGGTGGGGGGGGGAGGAGGAGGGAAGTGGAGGAGGCAAGGGAGGAGGGCAAGGGGAGGGTAAGGGGAGGAGGAGGTAAGTGAAGGAGGAGGAGGGTAAGGGGGAGGAGAGGGGTGAAGAGGAGGGTAAGGGGAGAGGAGGCAAGGAGGAGGAGTAAGTGGGGAGGAGGTAAGGAGGAGGAGTGAGGGGAGGAGGAGGAAGGGATGATGAGGCGATGGGGATGGGAGGGTGGCGAGGGAGGTGGGGAGGAGGAGGTGGGAGGAGGATGGGTATGAGGGAGGAGGAGAGCAAGGGATGATGAGTGCGAGGGCGATATGATGGGGCATGATGATGATGAGGGCGTGAGTGAGGATAAGAGCAGGAAGAGGATGGGCATGATGAGAGGGGAGGATGATGCGGCGATGAAGGGAAAGGGGAGGAGGAGGTAAGGAGGAGGAGGAGGGTAAGGAGGAGGTGGGGGAGGAGGCGGGGGAGGAGGAGGGGGAGGAGGCGGCATGAGTGGAGGCAAGGGAGGAGGTGTAAGGGGGAGGAGTGATGGGATGATGATGAGGTAAGGGAGGAGGAGGAGGAGGAGGGGGAGGAGGTGGGTGGGAGGATGAGGTAAGGAGGAGGAGGGGTAAGGGGAGGAGGAGGGGTGGTGAGGGGAGGAGGAGGGCAGAGGAGGGAAGGAGGAGGAGGTAAGGGGAGGAGGAGGGTAAGGGGAGGAGGAGGCAAGGAGGTGGGGGAGGAGGAGGGTAAGGAGGAGGAGGAGGGTGAAGGGAGGAGGAGGGTGGGGAAGGGAAGGGGGAGGAGGGAGGTAAGGGGAGGGAGGAGGTAAGGAGGGAGGAGGAGGAGGGTAAGGGAGGAGGAGGGGAGAAGAGGGAGGAGTAAGAGGGAGAGGAGGTAAGGAGGAGGTAAGGGGGAGGAGGGTAAGGGGGAGGAGGAGGTAAGGGGGGAGGAGGGGTAAGGGGAGGAGGAGGGAAGAGGGAGGAGGAGGGTAAGGAGGAGGTAAGGGGAGGAGGAGGGGTAAGGGGAGGAGGTGGCAAGGGAGGAGGTGGGGTAAGGAGGAGGAGGAGGGCAAGGGGAGGAGGAGGTAGAGAGGATGAGGTAAGGAGGGAGGAGGAAGGGAGGTGAGGTGGGAGAGGGAGGTAAGGGGGAGGAGGTAAGAGGAGAAGGAGGGTAAGGAGGAGGGGGAGGAGGAGGAGGGAGGAGGTAAGGAGGAGAGGTAAGGGGGAGGAGGGGGAGGGGGAGGAGGAGGGTAAGGAGGAGGAGGAGGTAAGGAGGAGGAGGAGGAGGGTAAGCTGGAGGAGGAGGGGAGGAAGAGGGGTGGAGGAGGATGCAAGGAGGAGAGGAGGTATGGAGGAGGAGGCAAGGGAGAGGAGGGAGGAGGAGGTAAGGAGAGGAAGAGGTAAGGGGAGGAGGAGAGGGAGGAGGAGGTATGGGGAGAAGAGACTGTAAGGGGAGGAGGTGGGGTAAGGAGGAGGAGAGGTGAGCAAGGAGGAGAGGAGGTAAGGAAGAGGGTAAGGGGGGGAGGAGGAGGAAGGGAGGAGAAGAGGGTATGGGGAGGAGGATGATGGAAGAGGGGAAGGGGGGAGGAGGAGGGGAGAGGGAAGGAGAGGGAGGGGAGGGGAAGAAGAGGGTAAGGAAAGAGGGAGGAGGAGGAGGAGGAGGGTAAGTGGAGAGGAGGTAAGGGGGAGGAGGAGAGGGGAGAGAGAGAAGGAGGGAGGAAGAGGGGGGAGAGGAGGTAAGTGGGAGGAGGAGGGGGAGAAGGAGGGGTGGGGGAGGAGGAGGTAAGGGAGGAGGAAGAGGGAAAGGGGAGGAGAGGGGTGGGAGGAGGGAGGGGGAGGAGGAGAAGGGGAGAGGAGGCAAGGAGGAGGAAGAGGGGGGAGGAGGAGGGCAAGGGGGGAGGAGGAGTAAGGAGAGAAGAGGGGGAGGGAGGAGGTAAGGGGGAGGAGGAGGTAAGGAGAGGAAGAGGTAAGGGGGAGGAGGAGGGTAAGGGGAGAGGAGGGGTGGGGAGGGGAGGAGGGGAGGGGTAAGGGGGAGGAAGGAGTAAGGGGGAGGAGGAGATAAGGAGGAGGAGGAGGTAAGGGGAGAGATAAGGGAGGAGAGGAGGGGGGGGGGAGGAGGATAAGGAGGAGGAGGAGGGTAAGGAGGAGGAGGAGGGGGGGGGGAGGAGGATCAAGGAGAGGAGGAGGTAAGGGGAGGAGGACTGTAAGGAGGAGGAGGAGGAAGAGGGGGAGGAGGAGGTAAGGAGGAGGAGGAAGAGGTAAGGGGAGGAGGACAAGAGTAAAGGAGTAAGGGGAGGAGGAAGGGGAGGAGGTGGAAGAGGAGAGATGTGGGAGGAGGAGAGGTAAGGGGAGAGGGGAGGGAGGAGAAGAGGTAGGGGGAGGGAGGAGGCAAGGGGGGAGGAGGAGAGGAGGAGGTAAGGGAGGAGGAGGGTAAGGGGGGAAGGATGAGGGGGAGAGGGAGAGGTAAGGGGAGAAGGAGGGTAAGGAGGAGGAGGAGGAGAGGAGGAGGGGAGGAGAAGAGGTAAGGAGGAGGAGGAGGGGTAAGGAGAGGAGGTGAGGAGGAGGAGGAGGTAAGGGAGGAGAAGGAGGTAAGGAGGAGAAGGAGGGGTAAGGAGGAGAGGTAAAGGGAGGAGGGAGGGTAAGGGGGAGGAGGAGGGTGCAAGGAGGAGGAGGAGGAGGAGGAGGGAGGAGGTAAGGAGGAGGAGGGTAAGGGGGAGGAGGGAGGGCAAGGAGGAGAGGAGGAGGTAAGTGGGAGGAGAGGGGTGGGGAGGAAGAGGTAAGGGGAGGAGTGAGGTAAGGGGAGGGAGGAGGTAAGGAGGAGGGGTAAGGGGAGGAGGAGTAAGGGGAGAAGAGGAAGGGAGGAGGAGGGAGGAGGAGGGAGGTAAGGGAGGAGGGAGGGGGAGGAGGAGTGCTATTGTCTTTTAGTGTAGTAAGGGAGGAAGAGGTTGTGTCTTAGGAGTAAGGGAGGAGGAGGCCTAGATGTTAGTGTAAGGAGAGGGAGGCCCAAGAGTAAGGGGAGGAGGAGTGCCTTTGTCTTAGTGTAAGGGAGGAGGAGTGCCTGTGTTAGTGTGAGGGGAGGAGGAGGCCCAAAGGTGTGAGGGGAAGGAGGAGGCCCAGGTGAAAGAAGTGTGGGCGGAGGAGTGAGTGCCCTGTGTTAGTGTGTGAGAGATGTGTGTTAGTGAGAGGAGTGCCTGTGGTATATGAGATGTGTGTTAGTGTGTGAGGGAGGAGGAGTGCCTGTGTTAGGTGCTAGGGAGGAGGAGTGCCTGTGTGTTAGAGTAAGGGAGGAGGAGTGCCTGTAAGAGTAAGGAGGAGGTGCTCTGTGTGTTAGTGTTAGGAGGAGGAGTGCCTGTGTAAGAAGGGATGAGGATGCCTGTGAGTAAGGGAGGAGGAGTGCCTGTGTGTTAGTGTAAGGAGGAGGAGCGTGTGTTAGTGTGAGGGGAGGAGGAGGCCTGTGTTAGTGTGTAAGGGAGGAGGAGTGCAAGTAAGAGTGCTAGGGAGGAGTGCCTGTGGTAGTGTAAGGGAGGAGGAGGCCTGTGTGTTAGTGTATGGAGGAGGAGTGCCCTGTGTTAGTAGGAGGAGGCCTGTGTGTAAAGGGAAGAGGAGGCCTGTGTGTTAGTGTAAGAGTGAAGAGTGCAAGTGTTAAAAGGAGGAGTGCCTGTGTGTTAGTGTAAGGGAGGAGGAGTGCCTGTGTGTTAGTGTAAGGGAGGAGGAGTGCCTGTGTGTTAGTGCTAGGAGGAGGCCTGTGTTAGTGTAAGGGAGGAGGAGGCCTGTGTGTTAGTAAGGAGGAGGAGGCCTGTGTGAGGGAGGAGGAGGCCTGTGTGGTAGTGGTAGAGGAGGAGTGCCTGTAGCAGGTAAGGAGGAGAGCCTGTGTGTTAGTAAGGAGGAGGAGTGCCTGTGTTAGTGGGGAAGGAGGAGGAGTGCTCAGTGTTAGTGTAAGGAGGAGGAGTGCCTGTGTGTTAGTGTAGATAGAGGAGTGCCTGTGTGTGGTAGTGTGGGGAGATGAGTGCCTGTGTGTTAGTGCCAGGAGGAAGAGTGCCTGTAGAGTAAGTGGAGGAGGAGGCCTGCAGTGTAAGGGAGGAGGAGTGCCTGTGTGTTAGTGTAAGGAGGAGGAGTGCCTGTGTGGTAGTGTAAGGGAGGAGGAGTGCCTGTGCAGTGTAAGGGAGGAGGAGCCTGTGTGTTAGTGTAAGGGAGGAGGAGTGCCTGTGTGGTAGTGTAAGGGAGGAGGAATGCCTGTGTGTTAGTGTTAGGGAGGAGGAGTGCCTGTGTGTTAGTGTAAGGGAGGAGGAGTGCCTCAGTGTTAGTGTAAGGGAGGAGGAGTGCCTCGTAGTTAGTGCTAGGAGGAGGAGTGCCTGTGGTTAGTGTAAGGGAGGAGGAGGCCTGGTGTGGCAGTGGAATGAGGAGTGCCTGTGTGTTAGTGTGGATGAGGAGTGCCAATGTGTGGTGTGTAAGGAGGGAGGAGTGCCTGTGTGCTAGTGTGGTGAGAGGAGTGCCTGTGTGTAGTGTAGGGAGGAGGAATGCCTGTGTTAGTGCTAGGAGGAGGAGGCCTGTGTAAAGGGAGGAGGAGTGCCAGTGTAAGGGGAGGAGGAGGCCTGTGTTAGTGCTAGGGAGGAGGAGATCTGTGTTAGTGTAAGGGAGGAGGAGTGCCTGTGTGTTAGTGTAAGGGAGGAGGAGGCCTGTACAGAGTGTAAGGGAGGAGGAGTGCCTGGTTAGTGTGGAGGAAGGAGGAGTGCCTAGTGTAGTGTAAGGGAGGAGGAGGCTTGTGTCTAGAGTAAGGGAGGAGGAGTGCTCAAAGGTTGGTGTAAGGAGGAGGAGTGCCCAAGGTTAGTGGTGAGGAGGAGGTGTCTGTGTGGCAGTGTAATGATGAGGAGTGCCGGTAAGAGAGGAGCATGGGATAGAGTAAGGAGGAGTGCTGTGTGTTAAAGTGGGAGGAGGAGTGCCTGTGTTAGTAAGGGAGGAGGAGTGGTGTGAGGAGGAGAAAAGCCTGTAAGGGAGGAGGAGGCCTGTGTTAGGCTAGGGAGAGAGTTTGTGTAAGTGGAGGGAGGAGGAGTGCCTGTGTGTTAGTGTAAGGGAGGAGGAGTGCCTTGTGACAGTGTAAGGGAGGAGGAGGCCTGTGTGCTAGTGTAAGAGAGAGAAGTGCCTGTGGGATAGTGTAAGGAGGAGGAGTGCCTGTGTGTTAGGCAGGAGGAGGAGGCCTGTGTGTTAGTGTGAGGAGGAGGAGTGCCTGTGTGTAAGAGAGGAGGAGGCCAAGTTAGTGTAAGGAGAGAGGAGTGCTGTGTGTACACAAAAAAATAATAATACTGCAATAATAATAATAATAATAATAATAATAATACACTAATAATTATAATAAAATGAAATAAAAAAGACAAACGTGAGAAACAATATATGCATGTTGCTCCAATAGTAAGAGAAAACAATTGACACCCTGCAATATAAGTAAAATGAGGCAGAAAGTCAGATCACAACCTGGGACTTGGCAACTTTTTGTGATGCCACAGGCAGCAGGGTTTCACCACACAACACATTATGCTTCAACACTTCCCAGGCGGTAGTACCCCAGTTTGGTAGCCGGGCTCATCACCCACAGGCATATAGGCCCCAGGAGGAATAGGGTGCCACTGTGTTGGTGGGAGAGAGAGGCCACTACATTAGTGATACAGGAGTGATGAGTAACACTATGTTAACAGAGGAAGGAGGCATGCCATCATTTTTTAGTGAGAGAGGAGTGTCACCATGTTAGTGCCAGGAGGGAGGAGGAAGAGGTTGCCTAAGGGGTGCTAGGAGGAGGAGGAGGAGAGTGGACGGTTAGAGAGAAGAGTACTACTACACAGTGTTGAGAGAGGAGGCTACTTGTTGTAAGCCAGAGAGGGGAGGAGGATACTATGTTAGTGTTAGAGAGGTGTAAGCACTTGTTAAAAGTTAAAGAGGAGGTATCATGTTGGGGTAAGAAGGAGGAGCAAGACATGTTAGTAAGTCAGAAAGGAGGAGCAATTGTTAGTGTTAGAGAGGAGGAGTGCATGTTAGTAAGGTTAGAGAGGTGGGAGGCTATCAAGCAAGCCAAAAGCTGAGAAGAGTGAAAAGCAACTTGTCAGTGCCAGGAGAGGAGGAGGCTATCAAGCTCAAAGAGAAGAGCAGCACTTGTTGTGTGTCAGAGAGGTGGAGCAAGCACAAGTCAGTGTTGTGAGAGAGGAGTAACACCAGCTAGTACAGAGAGAGGAGTACCATGTTGGGGTGTTGTGAGAGGAGAAGCACTTGTTAAAATAAAGGAGGAGGAAAGCATTGTGTCAGTGTTGGGAGAGAGGAGGTTCAACTGTGTTGGGTGGGGAGAGAGCTGTTTGGGGAGGGAGTGCCACTTGTTAAAAGCAGCAGAGGAGGAGGTTAATGCGTTGAGAGGAGAGTGCACTTTGTTAAAGGAGAGGTGGGAGAAGTATCATGTTAGGTGTTGAGGAGGGAGGTTAACTTGTTGTGTCAGAGAGAGTAGAGGTCATGTTAGTGTTAGAGAGAGGAGGCTAATTTGTTAGTACAGTGAGGAGGAGGCCAATTGTCAGTGTCAGAGAGGAGAGTGTCAAAATTGGGGCAGGAGGAGTGCTGTCAGTGCCAGAGGAGGCCAGTCTCTGTGCTTGGGAGGAGGGCAAAGTATCAAGGTCAGGTGTTGTGAGAGGAGTGCTATCATGTTGGGGTGTCAGAGAGAGGAGTGCAATTGGTTAGCCAGAGAGAGGAGTGCTATGTTGCAAGCTAGAGAGGAGGAGTGCACTTGTTAAAAGAGAGGAGGGAGGCAATGCACACACAGTGTTGGAGAGGAGGGAAAAGCCTATGTTGCAAGTTAGAGAGGTGGAGTGCTACTGTTAAAAAGCTAGAGAGGAGGAAAGTACTCTGTTGGGTGTTAGAGAGGCAGAGTGCTATCATGTCAGTGTTGGGGAGGAGGAGGCGACGGGCAAGCTAAAAGCTAGAGAGGAGAGGCTACCAAGTTGGGTGTTGAGAGGAGAGTGCTAACTTGTCAGTAAGTCAGAGAGGAGGAGTGCCATCATGTCAGTGTCAGAGGAGGAGGCCATCATGTCAGTGTCAGAGAGGAGGAGGCTAGAGAGAGGAGCAAGCAATTGTCAGTGTTAGAGAGGAGGAGGCACTTGTCAGTGGGAGAGGAGGAGTGCATTATGTTGCACAGAGAGGAGTGCTACTATGTTAGTGTTGGAGAGGAGTGCACACAAAAAGCAGAGAGGAGAAAGCAACAAGGCAATAGAGAGGGAGGAAGTACTATGTTGGGGTTAGAGAGGAGGCGTGCTAATTTGTTAGTGTTGGGAGAGGAGGAGTGCATTGCGTTAAAAGTTGGGGAGAGGCAAGTAATAAGTGTTGTGTGTTAGAGAGGAGGGAGTGCTAATATGTTAAAGGGAGAGGAGGAATGCTACCATGTTATGTTAGAGAGAGGCGTACAATTTGTCAGTGTCAGGAGAGGAGTGCCATCATGTCAGTGTCAGAGTATGCACACTGTCTCAGTGCTGGGAGAGGAGCACATCATGCTCAGTGTCAGAGAGAGGAAAGCAACAGGTGTCAGAGAGGAGGAGTGCTATCATGTTGTGTGTCAGAGAGGATGAGGCCAAAAGCCTGGGAGAGGGAGGTGCCACTCACAAGCCAGTGTCAGAGAGGAGAGGAGGCACATGTTGGGGCTAGAGAGGAGAGCCAGAGGAGGAGTGCTACCAAGGCTGCTCAGAGAGGGAGGAGGCGATTATGTTACAAGCCAGAAGGGAGTGGCACCATGTTGTGTACTAGAGAGGAGGAATGTTACTAAGGCCAGTGTTAGAGAGGGAGGCGTGCTAATTCTTGTCAGTGTCAGAGAGGAGGAGTGCTAACAAGGGGTTAGTGTTTTAGAGAGGAGAAGTATCACAAGTCAAAAATAGAGCACATGTAACTGAAACGAAGTGCACAATGA
>NW_024747357.1:0-18691 GCF_018991925.1 Homarus americanus
TTAGTTGCAATGATATTCCATTTGTCTCAACCTCTTGCAAAGCTATGACATCAATACTACTAGAATGAACATATGCATGAAGATCCGTTAGCCTTTTTTTCAAACTATTAACATTCCAGGAAATTAAGCTGACATTATGATACATTAGAATAAATTTCCCCCCTCATATTCTTCACCGAAATAAGAACATTCTTTTTGACGTCGTTCCTTGTATTTTCCATTATTCCAAAACAGAGTCAAGAATGTTCGTCAGGTCACCAAGCATTTCCTTGTTTACAACATTCTCTTTAGAAACCGAACCAACTCTATTTCCTAACTCACTATGATTACTATTTTCCTCTAGATTGCTATCCACAATATTTGATTCCATCTCTACTAATGTTTCATTTTCTTTTGAACTATCTTTATTAACAAGAGCAACATCACTATATGGCACAAGATTCACCAAGCATTTCTTGATATCCAATACTGCTTGTTTGAGCTCACCAATCTCCTTACAGAGTTCTACTAGAATGTTAGGGGCTGTAAGGTTATTGTCCCCGTTACCTATGTCCTTCTGTGCTGCTGCATTTCGTGTTTCCATACGCTTTTCCCACACATTTACAGCACTTGGTGTCCCTGCAACATCGCTCCTTACAGCATCACCTTTATCCTCTTCATTAGTGGACTGAGCTCATGATTGCAATTGCTGAACTTTCGGTTTTTTAGGACACACCCACGAGCTGGCATTGTGAACCCCCCCCCCCCCTGCAATTACAGCATTTTGGTGTAATTTTCTTCTTTGCCTTCATTTTATCTCCACATACCTTAGATTCAAGCATTTTTCCACAGAATCTACACCGAAAATCATTATGGCATTTCCACGCCATATGCCCCCACTTGTAACACTTATAACATATTACTGGAGATTCGTTGTAGACAGCAACCCGTTTATATCCCACACATCTCACAAAGACCTTCTCTGGCGCTGGACCTTTGATTAGCGCAATTAGCTGTGGCATAGGTACTAGTTCTCCATCAATTTTAATTACACGTCTCTTGGCCCCAAAAAATCTATCGTCAGCCAACACATCCACGGGGTCGAGGTAAACAGGATAATCAAAAAGAATGATCTTCATACATTTCCCAATGGACTCCACAGGCTTTTCCATCACTACATTCTTAAATCCTTCTGTAGTTAAATATCTAACTGCTGCCTCATCCTTCATAGTTATATAAGGAATATGTTTACCTTCTTTAAAGAGCCTTCTTTAAAGAGCACTTGATGGCACTTAGCGAGTCTAACTGACCACTTTACCTCAACATGAAAATCCAGGCCATTATTCTTGGGGAAGTAAAGACGTGGCCTCCTTGATGAGTTGCTGCAGTCTACAGCATCAATGGGGTTTAAACTCGTACTGATCATGGTTGAAGAATGACTCACACCATCAATTTTCTTTCTCTTATCCACCAAGAGGGAAATATTATCTTCACTACTTGTACCTTCTCTATTCCTCCTTTTATTCTTCATTTCGTATTAACAACTTTAAACGGCTCTTGTTCTTCACATTCACTGCTGCTGGACAGCTCCAAATCCGACAACAGTCCTCCTGCAGTACCCTGGGCTACATTGCTGTGTCTGCTGTATCCACCACCCAATTCAGTAATTTAATAAGCGACCTGCTCGCTGAAGCTCTTCCGTCAGCCATAACAGTTCGTGTCCAACCAGGGAGGCGTAGGAGAGCGCCCTCACTACACTAGTACAGCTTCACTACACTAGTACATCTTCACTACACTAGTACATCTTCACTACACTAGTACATCTTCACTACACTAGTGCATCTTCACTACACTAGTACATCTTCACTACACTAGTACATCTTCACTATACTAGTACATCTTCACTACACTAGTACATCTTCACTACAACAATAGTACATCTTCACTACACTATTTCATGTTCACTACAACACTAGTACATCTTCACTACACTAGTACATCTTCACTACAACACTAGTACATCTTCACTAAACTAGTACATCTTCACTACAACACTAGTACATCTTCACTACACTAGTACATCTTACTTGCACTAGTGCATCTTGCTACACTGTTCATATTTACTTTTAACACTGGTGCATCTTCGCCACGCTGGTGCATATTACTACTGGTATGTTCCGCTTATTATAGTGCATCTTCTCTTATCATCTTCCACTTCTAGCACTGTACGTCTTCCACTACATAGTACGCCTTTCGCCTGCACCTGGTACATCTTCCACTACACTCATTTTCTTCGCACAAGCACGGTACATCTTACCACACTACACTCGTACATCTTCACTACAACACTAGTACATCTTCACTACACTAGTACATGTTCACTACAACACTAGTACATCTTCACTACACTCGTACATCTTCACTACAACACTAGTACATCTTCACTAAACTAGTACATGTTCACTACACTAGTACATCTTCACTACACTTGTACATCTTCACTACAACACTAGTACATGTTCACTGCACTAGTACATCTTCACTACACTAGTACATCTTCACTACACTCGTACATCTTCACTACAACACTAGTAAATGTTCACTACACTAGTACATGTTCACTACACTAGTACATGTTCACTACAACACTAGTACATCTTCACTACACTAGTACATGTTCACTACAACACTAGTACATCTTCACTACACTCGTACATCTTCACTACAACACTAGTACATCTTCACTACACTAGTACATGTTCACTACACTAGTACATCTTCACTACAACACTAGTACATCTTCACTACAACACTAGTACATGTTCACTACACTAGTACATCTTCACTGCACTAGTACATGTTCACTACACTAGTACATCTTCACTACACTCGTACATCTTCACTACACTAGTACATCTTCACTACACTAGTACTTCATGTCCTCAATATTAATTCAAATATTGTAAAATTCCAACCATATTAGTTTAAAACTGAACCAAGTCCGGAATTTTGAAATTGACCTCACCAGACATTACAAAGAAACCAACCATCACCATCATGCGCTTTGCAATTGTTGAAGGTAAGGGTCAAGATGCCTTATTGGTGTTCATACCCAATAATCACCTGGAGTGGCTTAACCCCAGGGTGATCCTTGAATACGACCCCACCATGGACGCTGAGGAGTACCCACCTAAGGCTGTGATTTGGGTCCCTGATCAGTTCATCATCTCTGTTAATTTGGAGATGGTGTCCTCCAGACCACAGACCATAACCCACATGCTACCACCAGCTACACCCTGCCGGGAACCTCACAGGCGCCACGAGGACCACAGGCATGAGGACCACAGGCGCCACGAGGAGCAACAGTTCCACAGGCGCCACGAGGAGCAACAGTTCCACAGGCGCCACGAGGAGCAGCGGTTCCACAAGCGCCGTGACGAGCGGTTCTATGAAGAGCGGCGGTTCCGCGAAGAGCCGCGATTCCAAGGCCTCTGTCACAACTGCTCAGAGCTACGATGCCGCAGTCGTCAGGCACCGCGGTTCCACGACCATTACTGATACAATTGCTGATCAGTCGCGTCAACCCAAATATAATAAATTGTAAAACATTAATAAAATTTTGTTTTTGTTTAATTGTTTTCTTTGTTCTTTATTACATTTTATGGAACAAGTAATGATTTATTTGATTATATTCACACGAATATTATTTTTTAAATTGTTTTACTTGAAAAAAACAAATTCCAATTAGAGTACAATGATGACTGTGGTGTAGTGAAGAATAATGATAGCATTCCACACGTCTTGGTGGAAACTCTTCAGGTGATCCAAAAATATAAAAGGTTTAAAATATCATAAAATAGAGTATTTTTAATTTCTTAATGCAAATAAAATCTAAATAAAAGATAAAATTAAACAATAAAAAAGGAATTTAAAAGCCAATTTATGTAACTTAGAGAACGCTTCTCTCTCACCTTCTCTCTAACCTCTCTCTCACCTCTCTAACCTTCTCTCTCTCTCTCACCTTGTCTCTCACCTTCCCTCTCTGTTAACTATTTTTTTGCACTAAATGGAGAAAATTAAATATTTTTTCATATTCAAACATTTATGATTTTTTCTTTTCTTTTCTTGTGAAAACAAATAGACTCTTTCAACTTATTTTGTGCTGCAATGTCAGGTCTGTGATACTGTGTTTTGTACACTCATACTTATTGGATAATTTTAATTGCTTATGGAGGAGTGTACAACGTCAGGCATGTCATTTATGAAACAAACAACAACAGGCCCAATACACTGCTTGGGGTCATGTAGAAAATCTTCTATCCACGCTAGGACATTTCCCCGATTCCGTACCCTTCCAGTTTGATTGTTAGCCTTTCGTGGGGTACACTGTCGAAAGCCTTGGCAAAATCTATGTAAATATTGTCTATATTACCAGCCTGTTCCAGAATATGGGTCCAAATATCCAATACCTTGTGCAATTGTGTTAAGCAGGAGCGCCCCTGCATAAAACCGTGATGGCAATCCTTTACAAGGTTGTTTCGTATTAGATGTTCCATCGCAGCATCTCTGATAATACTCTCAAGTACTTTACATACAGTAGTACCCCGATTTACGCGGTTAATTGAACCCACGGGGTACCGCGTAAAGTGAACAACAGAACATATGGGATTAATTTCAATAGAGATTGGCCCGACCCCCAAACTCCACTTTTTCCGACACAATACCTATGTTGTATTAAAAATAACATCTTAATTTTATGATGGTATGCACACACAATTAATATTTAAGAGAAATACAGTCGTCAGGTTAATGTCCATTCAAATAATGGACTCAAATCTACCCTCCTCCTCCCTCTTCCCAGCTCACTAGCTCCTACCTCTCTGAGAAATGTTTGGGTGAAAACACTAGATTTTAACGTTTGGTAATAAATAATACCTCAGACTAAAGTTAGGATAATATAATTGACATTTCTGGATTCCTTGCAGGTCAGGGAATATTTTGAATGTAAACTTCATATATTTTGCACAAAAGATAAAATATTTGCTTTGTGTAAACCAAATTATTACATTAGATCTAAAATTTGTATGACTAATGCAAAATCCATGATGTTTATATTCAAAATGATCATCATATTGTAAGAATTCCAACAATGTAAATTATATTCTGGCTGGGTAATTTGTATGAATTTTATGAGCTAAATAAAAAAAAAATATACTTCACCACGTATATGAGTAGATGCACTGCGGAAAGTGAAAGTCCGGTTCTGGCGAGGTAACGCGTAAATGAGAAATCGCGGAAAGTGAAACCGTGTAAAGCGGGGCAATGCTGTAGTTATAATCAGGAATTTATAAATACAAATACATATTATATCCTTATAGACCATAATTAAGAGGAATAGGATATCATTATTCACACCTCCTTTAATATTATTAACTCTGGATATAGTAAAGCATAGACAGTGACTGAGATCACCACATTCCAAAATATCCAAACACTTTTCAGAGCTAAATCTTCCTTTAATCTGAGTTAGTTCACCCATGATGCTGTCTGTGTTTAACAAGCCCCAAACATTGACTGTCACATGATTTGCTTCTTGCCACCTTGTTGATGTTGTGACGTTGATAACCTGGTGTTTGGCCGCCACAGTGGAGAGGACCCTGGGTGGTGGATGCTAAGGTCATCTCATCTAAGATCACCTGACCCCAAAAGTCTGTCTTCACCCTCGTATTGCCGGTAAACTGGAGGCTAGTAGTACGATGGCGATCTAACCTTTCCTTAATTGCCTGAGTCCTGTGGTGAATCCCGGCCTCATGTAACCTCCTTCTCACAGTTCCTGCAGAAACGTCAACTTGAAGCTGTTTTTAATGGTGACTGTTATGGGAGGCTGTGTCGCCATGAGTCTTTCATCGTCCGCTGGGGTAGTCTTTCTCGGTCCACCAGACTTAGGTTGGGTTAGGAGGATTACACTTCCCTCCCTCCCTGCCACCTTCTCTCCCTCTCCTTCCTTCTCCCTCCCCACCACCTCCTCCCTCTCCTCCACCACCACCTCCTCCTCCTTCTCCCTCCCCACCACCCCATTATAAACCTTGATGACAGCTCTTGTTATCATTTATAAACAAATATTGACTAAAACAACCAATAGGAAACAACCTTATCACTCAGTTCCCGAGAGTGCTACAGTGCCACGTGAGAGTGCCAAGGTGCCACATGAGTTAGGAACGTTTGGTAGGGAGTAACACTACACCTGGAGGCAAAGACATTAAATAATTATCATACATAGAAAATCTAAAATGAAATACAGTTCAGTAAAAGTAATCAATAATGAATAAAGTGTTACTGTGCACTCACCTTTAATGTAGTCAGCTGAATGCACACGGGGCCTCAATAATTTGTTAATTAAACATGGAGACTACATTAATTGGCTGAAGCAGAGCAGGAGACAGGGCTGGGTGGGTAATCAATGCTGCTTTCTTCAGATAGGTTAATGTACTTGTTGGTTGAAGGTATTGGATCATCTTGAGGGAGTGAAGAGGCAGCAGTGGGGGACTTCTTAAAGTATTTGTCCAATTTAGACTGCACAGTTTGCCTTTTCTTTTCATTGTAAATCTCCCTGTAGCAAGCAAGTGCATCTTGGGTCAATCTGTCAACTTTAGCAAAACGCTAAACATTTTGATCCATTTCTTCAAAAATTTTCATCCCCCTTATTAATAGTAACAAATGCCTCTGTCATTTGTTTCACTGAAACCTTTTTTGGGAGTGCAGATTCTTCTTCTACATTTGACTCTCTTCTTCCTCTGCCATTTTCTGTGCCTCCAGTTCAATAAGATCCTCGTTACTTAGCTCTTCTGCTACACTATAATTTCGGGGGTGCTGGTGGTAGAGTGGTACCGCTCTTGCCTTCGCAAGCGAGATGTCACGGGTTCGATTCCCGGGCCGGTGGAAGTTGTTTGGACATACTTCCTAGCCCCCATTAGTCCCTGTTCACCTAGCAGCACAGTAGGTACCTGCTGTAAATCGAAAGTTGCGAATTCGTATTCAGGGACAAGTTGTTGGAGCTTCCAATAACTTGATGACATAAAATCATTGACTCTCCAGGCGTCTATGCCCTTGACTCTTCAGGCTTTTACGCCCTTAACTCATGAGACATAAAGGCAAGCATGAACTTAGCATGCTTCCCTGTTGGGCACTGTAAACGCTTCTGCGCTTCACCTTGCACAAGGCTGTAGGGGAGTGCCCAATAAATAATAGCAAAAAAAAATTATAAATTTCTAACTTAAGCTGTTTACCCAACTCCACCATCTTGTTACTAATCTCAGAAATTACTTCATCTTCATTAAATCCTTTGAAACTGTTCACATATCTTTTCAGGACTTCTTCCATATTCCATTCATGCACTGACCTGTAACCTCATCCCATGCTGTTCTTTATACATTTCAAAATGTTGTAGTCCTTCCAAAACTCTCTGAGCGGTTTCTCACCTTCAGTAGCAGCAACAGCCCGAGGGAAGGTCGTACGTAAATAATACGCTTTAAAAGCAGCAATAGCACTTTGATCCATGGGTTGGTTGACAGAAGTGTTAGGTGGAAGGTAGACTACCTTAACATCAGGGTGCAGGGTGTCCCGGAGCATTATCTAAAATTCATAAAATCTTGAACGCAACCCCTTGTTGCAGACAATACTCCTTGGCTCGTGGAATGAAACAACTCAGGAACCAATCCTCAAACAGTACTAGGGTCATCCAGATCTTCTTATTCCTGCGATAAAACACTGGCAGTGTGTGCTTGCTGACATGTTTAAAAGCTCTGGGGTTCTCTGAATGATAGATCATGAAGGGTTTTACCTTGAAACCAGCTACATTCCCCCCCAACAGAAGTGTAATTCGGTCCTTGAATGCCTTGAATCCTGGCATGGATTTCGCCTCTTTGTGGATGTATGTCCGTTCTGGTATGCGCTTCCAGAATAATCCAGTTTCATCCACATTAAATATTTGCTCAGGCAAATAATTTCCCTCCACGATGACACGATCTAGCTCCTCCTTAACAGCTTCGGCAGCACCCACATCAGCACTTGCTGCCTCTCCAAGACAACCTTGTCTTTTATTAGTTATTAAAGTTCCCTTTATAGGTGCTGATCCTTTCACTACTTCACAAATTCGTTCTTTGTCCTTCAAAATGTTGATATGGTTGAGTGAGAGAAGCCAAGGTCGCGTGAAATGGTTGATACCGTTTTTCCATTTTCATATTGTATTATTATTTTCATTTTCATCTCAAAAGTAATTGACAGTTTCCTCTTCTTCTTAGCACCACCAGAACTCTCACTTTACACTTGCCAGTCATTTTAAAGGGAATTACAGTGAACCCTCACTTTACGCGGTCAATTGAACCCACAGAGGCCCGCGTAAAGCGAGAAACGCGTTAAGTGAACAACATAACATATGGGATTAAATGAAATAGAGACCGGCTGACCCCCAAACTCCACTTTTTCCGACACAATACCTATGTTCTAGTAAAAATAACATCTTAATTTTATGATGGTACATGCACACAATTAATACTTAAGAGAAATAGAGAAATACAGTCGCAAAGTTAATGTTCATTCAAATAATGGACTCAACTCCCTCCCCCTCTTCTCACACTCCTGGCTCTTCCCTCTCTGAAAAATGTTTGGGGGAAAACCACTAGATTTTAAGGTATAGTAATAAATAATACCTCAAACTAAAGTTAGGATAATATAATTGACATTGCTGGATTCCTTGTAAGACCAGGAATATTTTGAATATAAATGTCATATATTTTGCACAAAAGATAACATATTTACTCAGAGTAAACAAAATACTTAAAGTAGATCTAAAATTTGTATGTCTAATGCAAAATCTATGATGTTTATATTCAAAATGATCATCAAATTGTAAGAATTCCAGCAATGTAAATTATATTCTGGCCGGGTAATTTGTATGAATTTTATGAGCTAAAACAAATATCTTCAGTTAATAAAAAAAAAATATTCTTCACGACACTATCTGTCAATCAAAGTACCCCACCTTGCCTCCTTCCCTCTTCCAACCTCGCCAGATGGTCGGTCGGTCCCTCCCTCCCCCCACCAACCTTCCCTACCAGAGAAATGTGTGGGAGAAACCAGAATTTTTACCTTTTTAGTAATAAATAATACCTCAGACTAAAGTTAGGATAATATAATTGACATTGCTGGATTCCTTGTAAGACCAGGAATATTTTTTAATATAAATGTCATATATTTTGCACAAAAGATAACATATTTACTCAGAGTAAACAAAATACTTAAAGTAGATCTAAAATTTGTATGTCTAATGCAAAATCTATGATGTTTATATTCAAAATGATCATCAAATTGTAAGAATTCCAGCAATGTAAATTATATTCTGGCCCGGTAATTTGTATGAATTTTATGAGCTAAAACAAATATCTTCAATAAATAAACAAAATATACTTACCGAAATACTATCTGTCAATCAAAATACCCCACCTCCCCCCCTCTTCCCACCTGCTCCCTGGGTCCCTCCCTACCCCTCACCCCCACCTTCCCTCCCTACCAGAGAAATGATTGGGTTATAACAGTATATTTACATTTTTAGTAATAAATAATACCTCAGACTAAACTTAGGATAATATAATTGACATTGCTGGATTCCTTGCAAGACCAGAAATATTTTGAATATACACTTCATATATTTTGCACAAAAGATAACATATTTGCTCTGAGTAAACAGAATACTTGCATTAGATCTAAAATTTGTATGTCTAATGCAAAATCTATGATGCTTATATTCAAAATGATCATCAAATTGTAAGAATTCCAGCAATGTAAATTATATTCTGGCCTGATAATTTGTATGAATTTTATGAGCTAAATAAAAAAATTATACTTCACCCGCGTATATGAGTAGATGCACAGCGTAAAGTGGGAATTCTGGTTCTGGCAGGGTACCGCGTAAATGTAGAAATGCATAAAGTGAACCCGCGTAAAGCGAGGGTTCACTGTATAAACAAAAATATTGTCAGTACACAGCGCGATCACTACCAACGACGGCCAAACACCAACTGAGGCACCGGGGAGGGAGGGAGTGAGGAGGAGATCATGGTGGCGTCTGTTTGTCATGTGTGTGATTTTATTTATCGGTTTTGGTTTAGTTTTAATATTATTTTTTGGATCATGAGGCTGAGTTAGTTTTTTTATTGAATATCTTATATGTCTGTCTGTCTGTCTGTCTGTCTGTCTTGTGCTGCAGTTTTATGGAGGAGTTAAATTGTTATTGTATTTTCGTATTAAAGCATTCTAACCGAACCTAACCTAACCTAACCTAACCTAATCTAATCAAGTATAATATATCCTAAGCTAGCCTAACAAAGCCTGATCTATCTTAATCTAAACTACCCTAACTTAATCTAACCCAACTTAACCTAATCCAACCTTCCAAATAGCATTAGAGTGTTTGATCATCAGGTGAGATAAACAGCCTGAGTGACTGATCTTCAGTGTGTGTGTGTGTGTGTGTGTGTGTGTGTGTGTGTGTGTGTGTGTGTGTATTTATAAACTCACTTAAGGTAACAATATGTTCTCATTACTAGCAGGAACACTTATGCAAGTATTATGTTTTCCGTCTGTATTTCTGTCTCTGCACCCGTCTATGCGTCTGTCTCTGCGTCCCTCTATACGTCCGTTTATGCAGCTGTCTGTGCTTCCGTTTGTTTCTCCGTCAGTGGATCTGTCTGTGCGTTCCTCGATGGGTCTGTATGTCCGTGTGGCATTTGTAAACACGGTAATACGAGAAGGACTGTTTTGGCGAGGCAAGGAACTCTATTGTAGCGAGGTAGAGAACTGTTATGGCGAAATAGGGAGCTGTAATGGCGAGGCGAGGAACTGTTGTGGTGAGGCGAGTTATTCTGGTGTGTCGAGGTAAAGAAATGTTTGTGGCGAGGCGGGAAATTTTGTTTTGGCGAGGTAAGGGACTGTTGTAGCGAGGATGGGGACTGTTATGGCGAGGCAGGGGACTGTTATGGCGAGGCGAGGATGATGCTGTGGCGAGGCGGAGGAATTTGCCAACCTGAAATTAGAACGAGTCTGACAGGTAAGACACATAACGTGTTACCTGAGACAAATATTTTTATTCTCAGATTATTAATTCAATTCCTTCAGTATCTTTATCGGTAATAACAATATAAGTCTGATTTGGCCGGAATTAGGTTTGGTTAGGTTAGGTCAGATTAGGTTAGGTTTGGATGGGTATATCTCGAGGGTGAATCCAGGGGAGTACATTTTAAGTGTATTAACCTGTACTAGTTAACCATATGACCACCTTTAGTAAATTAAGTGTATACATGTTTCAATACAATATATATATATATATATATATATATATATATATATATATATATATATATATATATATATATATATATATATATATATATATATATATATATATATATATATATATATATATATATACAACGACCTCACCAGCAAGGAATCGAACCCTCGACCTACTGGGTGTGACTAGGGAACGCTTACCGGCTAGGCCACAAGGACACTAAAAGCAGTTCTAGACTCTGTTATATTTCACACAAAGCCTGTTCATCGAGCTGATGGCGCCGTGAACCTCATTGGGAAACTGCCCGTGCCTCTTATGTGGTGTCAGTAGCATTTTACCGAATCCAGCTGGTATGAAACGCGAGGTACATATATATACTTCATTTTTAGTCCATATAACACGCGGACTTTGAACATATAATCAACGACCTCACCAGCAAGGAATCGAACCCTCGACCTACTGGGTGTGACTAGGGAACGCTTACCGGCTAGGCCACAAGGACACTAAAAGCAGTTCTAGACTCTGTTATATTTCACACAAAGCCTGTTCATCGAGCTGATGGCGCCGTGAACCTCATTGGGAAACTGCCCGTGCCTCTTATGTGGTGTCAGTAGCATTTTACCGAATCCAGCTGGTATGAAACGCGAGGTACATATATATACTTCATTTGTAGTCCATATAACACGCGGACTTTGAACATATAATCAACGACCTCACCAGCAAGGAATCGAACCCTCGACCTACTGGGTGTACCTCGCGTTTCATACCAGCTGGATTCGGTAAAATGCTACTGACACCACATAAGAGGCACGGGCAGTTTCCCAATGAGGTTCACGGCGCCATCAGCTCGATGACCAGGCTTTGTGTGAAACATAACAGAGTCTAGAACTGCTTTTAGTGTCCTTGTGGCCTAGCCGGTAAGCGTTCCCTAGTCACACCCAGTAGGTCGAGGGTTCGATTCCTTGCTGGTGAGGTCGTTGATTATATGTACTCAGATATTTTCTCAAGGAATATTTGCCGTAACTCAAAAGGATTACATTCTTTTTTTTTTAACTCTAGCATATTAATTCTCACAGATACACTCTCCATGAACCAAGGTTTCAAATAAACTTTGTTTGGCAATGGTTCACACAAATCTACAATATTATATTCAAACAACATCTGACAAAGTTTTTTAGTATAAGTATTCATCTTAGAATTACTAGTAATTGCATTAGTAAATTTATCAACAGCAGACTTCAGATACCCATCACCACGCCTAATAAGCCTTAGAGTAGAAATGACAGTCAACTCCCTAATTCTGTGTACTGTATTATGCTCGGGACATTTAGCTCCATCCTCATAATCTCTATTCTTGTCGTCTTTGGACAACCAAGCACAATCCTCATTGCTTCATTCTGAATAAGCTCTAATAGCCTAAGATCTTTTCCTGAGTAAGAAGCTAGAACTGGAGCTGAATAATCAATGATACTCCTAACTGTACTCAAGTACGTACATAGATCTTAAAACTGGTATACCAACACCATTTGCTCTATTTGACAAAACTTTCAGAGGTTTTAGCCTCGCTGTACATATATTTTTGACATAAGTAATTTGATCCTTAACATTATTATTTACACCCGCAAACATTCCCAGATATTTGTAACTGGATACTTTTTGCAATTTTATTCCATTTAGCCAAAATTCTTTTCCATTTACTGCCCTTCACTGAGATTTGGTTTTATTTTAATTAATGACCAGTCCCAAGGAGAGACAAAGATACTGCAGCTGATTAATGACCCTAGACATATCTTCCTCATTCTTACATCAGATCAGAATGTCATCAGCATAAATACATACTTGGGACTCGCCCTGAAATTTGGAACTAGCTATTCTGTCCATAAGAATATTAAAAAGCATAGGGCTATGAACGCCACCTTGTGGGGTACCCAACCCTAGACTTTTTTCTTCCGATTCATGACCTTGAAACCAGACACTCACTTTTCTGTTAGTTAAGTAATCTGTAATCCACATCAATAATTTCCCTTTTATACAAGACTTTCTAAGATCACTTCCTTATTTGCCGTATGAAAGGCACTTTTAAGGTCTACAAACAGTCTGCAGTTGACATTAGCATTACTAAGACATATAATCACACAATGTGTAGTGCTTTTACCCTTTAAAAATCCAAACACATTACTAGACAAGAGACCATCATTGTATACAATATATTTAATATGATCCTCCCCATACTGGCCAGATATTTTGTAAATAATATTGATTATATGCTAAAGGAATATCCTTCCTTCCTTAGGCTTTAGTAAGCCCCTTTATAATATTTATACTGTATATACTTGTCACACTTGCCAGATGCTTCTGGTGTCATTGTACAGGGGTACCTAGTGACAGCACTAGGATCCCGCTTCCTCTATCAAGGAATAAACAATTGAAATTGAAGTTGAATTAATACCATTCGCTCCATCATTGTAGATAGACAAGATGTAAAGGATATGGGTCTTTGATCACTATCACCCTTAGGCACAGGAACAATGAGTGCCATTTTCCATTTCACTGGCAGTCTTCCATTTTCACATGACAAATTAAAGAGATCTAGAATTGGGTTGTCCTCCTTACTTATAAGATAATTGATAGCATCATAAGTTAGACCATCCCTGCCAGGAGCACTAGACTTCCCTTTCTTTACAGCATTCAGAATTTCCTCCTTAATAAAAGGAACACAGGTTTCCTCACTTACAGAACTTTGGATATTCACCAACCTTTGCCTCAAAGATCTTGAATTCCTCAAGCAAATCTGGACATTACATTTGAGACACTCATAATTAAATGCATACGCCCACTTATTCATTAGTTCATTATCTTTGGCGTTTGGATTGGGATGAACATTAAATTTCTTCTTGACTCCTCTTACCCTATTCACACCATCCCAAACCTGATTCAAAGATTTTGATTGAGCGATCTCTCTCAAAAAACCACTCCAATACATACTTCTGGCTTTCTGGTTTAACTCTGTTGTACACTCTGCCACTTCAATCAGAGTTTCCCGGTTTTTTCTCATTGCTGAGATCTTTACTCCACTTACTATGACATTTCCTCAGTAACTTATTCCACCCCTTTACAATCTTATCATTATAATACCTCGGTTTAGGGTTTGTGGTATTTCCATACTGTTTCCTTGGCTTATTCAAAATGGAATCAATCACTCCTAACAATCATCATAAAATATGTTTTCATCTTTAATTCCAAGCTTTTTGTACTCTTTATACCACTCGCCGACTTTTGCTACAAATTCACTATGTTGGCCTACTGTTATTGTATACCTTTTCCTATTGTTAACATAAAAATTTGTGTTCAAATGAAGCTTCACTTTAATTGCAAAGTGATCACTCAAAAGCGTATCCACAATATCCAAATTTGCTTGAACATCTAACATATTAAAAAGTATTGCATAATCAAGTCTACCCCCTTTAACATGTGTCGGCTCACCAGCTCCAAGGACCCTAGCATCTTCTATAGAGTCTAAGATATTTTTCAGAACCATTCCATTGTGATTTTGAGAACCTCTACTGCCAAGATTGATGTGCCTAGCGTTCAAATCACCAATTAGTAAGCAATCATCAGCAAAAATAATGTCCGGCAGATCATCAATGAATCCGCATGCACATAAGCATTAATAGTGAACAGTGTAGCATCTTGAAGCGTAATACTAACACACAAATACTCGGTACCGTTTATTTTTTGAGCGGAATGAAGTGATGCTGGAATGTCATCTTTGATATAAGTCGTCACACCTCTACAATTTAGTCAGATCAGCTGGTAATTCAAAACTTTGATAACCTCTTAGTTGCAATGATATTCCATTTGTCTCAACCTCTTGCAAAGCTATGACATCAATACTACTAGAATGAACATATGCATGAAGATCCGTTAGCCTTTTTTTCAAACTATTAACATTCCAGGAAATTAAGCTGACATTATGATACATTAGAATAAATTTCCCCCCTCATATTCTTCACCGAAATAAGAACATTCTTTTTGACGTCGTTCTTTGTATTTTCCATTTATTCCAAAACAGAGTCAAGAATGTTCGTCAGGTCACCAAGCATTTCCTTGTTTACAACATTCTCTTTAGAAACCGAACCAACTCTATTTCCTAACTCACTATGATTACTATTTTGCTCTAGATTGCTATCCACAATATTTGATTCCATCTCTACTAATGTTTCATTTTCTTTTGAACTATCTTTATTAACAAGAGCAACATCACTATATGGCACAAGATCCACCAAGCATTTCTTGATATCCAATACTGCTTGTTTGAGCTCACCAATCTCCTTACAGAGTTCTACTAGAATGTTAGGGGCTGTAAGGTTATTGTTCCCGTTACCTATGTCCTTCTGTGCTGCTGCATTTCGTGTTTCCATACGCTTTTCCCACACATTTACAGCACTTGGTGTCCCTGCAACATCGCTCCTTACAGCATCACCTTTATCCTCTTCATTAGTGGACTGAGCTCGTGATTGCAATTGCTGAACTTTCGGTTTTTTAGGACACACCCACGAGCTGGCATTGTGAATCCCCCCCGCAATTACAGCATTTTGGTGTAATTTTCTTCTTTGCCTTAATTTTATCTCCACATACCTTAGATTCAAGCATTTTTCCACAAAATCTACACCGAAAATCATTATGGCATTTCCACGCCATATGCCCCCACTTGTAACACTTATAACATATTACTGGAGATTCGTTGTAGACAGCAACCCGTTTATATCCCACACATCTCACAAAGACCTTCTCTGGCGCTGGACCTTTGATTAGCGCAATTAGCTGTCGCATAGGTACTAGTTCTCCATCAATTTTAATTACACGTCTCTTGGCCCCAAAAAATCTATCGTCACCCAACACATCCACGGGGTCGAGGTAAACAGGATAATCAAAAAGAATGACCTTCATACATTTCCCAATGGACTCCACAGGCTTTTCCATCACTACATTCTCAAATCCTTCTGTAGTTAAATATCTAACTGCTGCCTCATCCTTCATAGTTATATAAGGAATATGTTTACCTTCTTTAAAGAGCACTTGATGGCACTTAGCGAGTCTAACTAACCACTTTTCCTCATCATGAAAATCCAGGCCATTATTCTTGGGGAAGTAAAGACGTGGCCTCCTTGATGAGTTGCTGCAGTCTACAGCATCAATGGGGTTTAAACTCGTACTGATCATGGTTGAAGAATGACTCACACCATCAATTTTCTTTCTCTTATCCACCAAGAGGGAAATATTATCTTCACTACTTGTACCTTCTCTATTCCTCCTTTTATTCTTCTTTTCGTATTAACAACTTTAAACGGCTCTTGTTCTTCACGTTCACTGCTGCTGGACAGCTCCAAATCCGACAACAGTCCTCCTGCAGTACCCTGGGCTACATTGCTGTGTCTGCTGTATCCACCACCCAATTCAGGAATTTAATAAGCGACCTGCTCGCTGAAGCTCTTCCGTCAGCCATAACAGTTCGTGTCCAACCAGGGAGGCGTAGGAGAGCGCCCTCACTACACTAGTACAGCTTCACTATACTAGTACATCTTCACTACACTAGTACATCTACACTACACTAGTACATCTTCACTACTCTAGTACATCTTCACTACACTAGTACATTTTCACTACACTAGTACATCTTCACTACACTAGTACATCTTCACTACACTAGTACATCTTCACTACAACAATAGTACATCTTCACTACACTATTTCATGTTCACTACAACACTAGTACATCTTCACTACACTAGTACATCTTCACTACACTCGTACATCTTCACTACAACACTAGTACATGTTCACTGCACTAGTACATCTTCACTACACTAGTACATCTTCACTACACTCGTACATCTTCACTACAACACTAATACATGTTCACTGCACTAGTACATCTTCACTACACTAGTACATCTTCACTACACTAGTACATCTTCACTACACTCGTACATCTTCACTACCTCATACATCTTCACTACCCAAACACCTAAGCCCCGTCTTCACTACACTAGTGCATGTTCACCCTACACTAGTACATCTTCACTACACTCCATGCATCTTCTTTTCTAGCACTAATTATCTTCACACTACACTCATTACTGCATCTTCACTACAACACTAATTACATCTTCACTACACTAGTACATCTTCACTGTAACACTGAAGTGCATCTTCTTTCATCATTTTTATCTTCACTGCAACACTATCACATCTTCACTACACTCGTACATCTTCACTACAACACTATTACATGTTCACTGCACTAGTACATCGTCACTACACTAGTACATCTTCACTACACTCGTACATCTTCACTACAACACTAGTACATGTTCACTATACTAGTACATCTTCACTACACTAGTACATGTTCACTACAACACTAGTACATCTTCACTACACTAGTACATGTTCACTACAACACTAGTACATCTTCACTACACTCGTACATCTTCACTACAACACTAGTACATCTTCACTACACTAGTACATGTTCACTACACTAGAACATCTTCACTACAACACTAGTACATCTTCACTACAACACTAGTACATGTTCACTACACTAGTACATCTTCACTGCACTAGTACATGTTCACTACACTAGTACATCTTCACTACACTCGTACATCTTCACTACACTAGTACATCTTCACTACACTAGTACTTCATGTCCTCAATATTAATTCAAATATTGTAAAATTCCAACCATATTAGTTTAAAACTGAACCAAGTCCGGAATTTTGAAATTGACCTCACCAGACATTACAACGAAACCAACCATCACCATCATGCGCTTTGCAATTGTTGAAGGTAAGGGTCAAGATGCCTTATTGGTGTTCATACCCAATAATCACCTGGAGTGGCTTAACCCCAGGGTGATCCTTGAATACGACCCCACCATGGACGCTGAGGAGTACCCACCTAAGGCTGTGATTTGGGTCCCTGATCAGTTCATCATCTCTGTTAATTTGGAGATGGTGTCCTCCAGACCACAGACCATAACCCACATGCTACCACCAGCTACACCCTGCCGGGAACCTCACAGGCGCCACGAGGACCACAGGCATGAGGACCACAGGCGCCACGAGGAGCAACAGTTCCACAGGCGCCACGAGGAGCAACAGTTCCACAGGCGCCACGAGGAGCAACAGTTCCACAGGCGCCACGAGGAGCAACGGTTCCACAAGCGCCGTGACGAGCGGTTCTATGAAGAGCGGCGGTTCTGCGAAGAGCCGCGATTCCAAGGCCTCTGTCACAACTTCTCAGAGCTACGATGCCGCAGTCGTCAGGCACCGCGGTTCCACGACCATTACTGATACA